>NW_028261383.1:124370994-124475994 GCF_051295495.1 Thamnophis sirtalis
AGAACTGAAATTTGGCAAATTTTATATAATGCTTTATTATTGTAAAATTAACATCAAATAGTTTCTTGCATAATACAAATGTCATAAAACATTTCCAGGCCTTCCTGTTTGATTGTGCTCTACACTTTAACATGGGCTATTTTCAAGGCAGATACATATCTCTGAATGTATTCCAACTTTTCTAGTGAAGGCAGTACATTAATTCTATCGTTGAAGGCATTGAGAAATCTAATAAGGAAATAACTCTGCAAGGATGACACAAGGGTGTCACATGTTGTCCAGTTTATAACTATTAAAATTCTCCTGTTTTGTCTGTGTGTAACTTTAACTGGCCAAAATTATGCATCATATGGAACCATTTTTGAACAAAAGTATCCCAAATGGGATAACTTTACAGAATGCTTTCAAAATCAAAAACCCATGATTCCCCTGAAATTGAAATTTGGCATGGTTTCTAAAAATTTCATGACCTAATACAAAATATAAAACATTTCCTGATATTTGACAGTTCATCGTGGGCTATTTTCAAGGCAGATTCATCTCTGAATATTTCCCTGAATTTTTTAAAAAATGTTTTCTGTGAAGGCAGTATATTAGAAGCTCTGTATACATTACAAATAAAAAATATCTCAAATGATTGTGCTTTTGATTTCAAATGTTCATAGGAAAATTCAAATTTTAGAAATGTAACTATTTTTCATCTCTTTCCCCAAGTTCAAACCCAAGAGAATGGGGATTGGATTTCAGAACAAGTCTGGCATGTTCCAGTCTGCTTCAGAGGTTCTATCTGTTAAGGAAGGAGATGACATTAATGTTGTAAAAGAAGAAATTGGCTCAGGCTGGAAGGAAGACAGTGGTTGTGGTCCCAAGCCTTTGGATATGGGTGACATTCTTGAGGATAAGGAGGAAACAACCAACAAAATATGCAAAAACGGTGCTGAATCCCCTGAAACAAAAGGACAGCATGACATTGCTGAGGCTGTCACCTCCTTGCTGGTTAGTCATGAAAAGAGAAAACCTACTAAGAAGCAGTTACTGTTAGCAGAAGCAGCTAGGAAAGAATCTCAGAACATCTCCAAATTCTTCTCCATCCCCAAAGCAGGATGTAAAGCCAAGGCTTCAGAAATTGATTTTGCAGAAGAGAAAATCAACTGTCTCAATGAATTGCCTCAGTTTTCCTCCCGAAGAGCGTGTGAAGAGAAAACTGAACCTCAGGAATACCTTGATACTGTTTTTAAAGAAGAACTAACAAGTTCATCTCCCCCAAAAGAGCAGGAATTGAAGAATATAGAAGATATGCCTTTGAGCAGTCAAAGATTAGAGAGAGAGTACTCGTACTCTGGATCACATTTTGAAAAGCTAAAGTGAGATATGTTTTTCTTTGCCTCTCAGTTATTACCTTTTTTGAAGTTAGGATAGACAATGGGCAGTTGAATAGAAGCAATGATTCAACTAGTTTCTGTAGTCAAATTTGAGATTGTAGTATATCAGGTTGGATGAAGCAATTGAAATTTAAGCATGTTGTTCATCCTGAGAGTTGACCCAGGTTGTATGAGTACAACTGAAAGTGAAAAAGCTAAATCTTAGCCTAGTATTTGGACTGAAATTGAGCAGAAGAGTAGGTCAGTATGTAGATATTGGAGATATAAATGTAGGCTAATTTCAGGCATTTCCTCTGTCTCCACAAAGATGTTAACATTCTTACAAGATGTATTTGTTATACTTTTTTTCTTGAAGGGCTGAATCTTTGATTGAAGAAGATATAACCAATGATTGTGAAAATCTTAACGGAAAAAGACTAGGATCAGCTGAGGTGAGTTATATTTTATTAAAATTGTCTGTCCATCCATCCATAGACACACACACACACACACACACAGAGGGAGCATATTGAGGGATGGGTGTCATGCCTCCATCTGCAGGAGAAGATGAGCTGGAACAAGAGCCAACAAGAGAGTGAGACAGCAGCTCCGTTAGCCTTGAGGAAACTGGGGAAGGGCAGAGTCAGTTTGGGCAAGGCTTTTCAGGATTAAAAAGGCTTGCAGACAGGGAGGAGCAGGAGAGACAGAGCTCAGGCAAAGAGCAAGGAGCACCCCCTCATGATCTTAAAGCATGAAGAGAAGAGAAAAGGCGAGAACAACTCAGACTGAGCTGGCTATGAGGGAGGAGAGTGCCCGTCCCCCTTCATAAGGCACACCTGGGGACTGAGATATAAGGAGGTGCTAGTGGGAGGGGCATTTGTTTGGAACAAGCATTGAATCTGGAGTCTTGTGTGCACTTGTCAACACCTGGAGATTACTGTTAGGCTAAAAACTGGCTTATTGGACTCCTGGCCCTGGTTACTGTTTGCTAACCTGGCTTACTGGATTGCTGGCCCTGGTTACTGTTTGGATAAACCTGGTTTACTTGACTACTCACAGCCAGAGGCTGCTGAAGGTGCATGTGAGAGTTTTGCTCCAGGACTTGTAGTAAATGGGACGTTTGGGGGCAAAGTTGTATCAATAAAGAGGAGTTAGATCTGTTCTCTGTCTGTGTTGCTTTCATGCCACACTCCAGATCAGCCTGAGATTTGATGACAGGAATATAGGAATGAAGGAATAGGAAGTCACAAGTGAGATGATTTACGTTTGCCTGAACTAATTCCCAAATGACAGATAAAGGTGGCAATTTAATAAATTGATAAATACATGCTGCTTCATCCAAGAGAAGTCAGTTTCTTCTTTACAGAATTTGTCTCTAGTGCTAACCACCAAATGACAGTGACATTAATTAAGACTGGCTGACTTAACTAATTAAATGAATTGGCCATGCATCTGAAGTACATGACTGTGAATGGGGAAAGAGAGAAGAGAGACTGCATATATGTATACAGAAAATAAAACACAGCAGCCAGAAAAGTAATAAAAATAGCCATCAACACAAACAGGATCTTAAGTAGGTTGCTTCTAGAGTTTAATGCTAACAGTATATTGGTTTCATTGCATTGCATTTTATGATGCACAAATCAGTGTTAACATCACACTTGTGAACTGACATGCTTTTGGTTATTTTTGACTGTTTCTTTTTAATGAGTAATTAATGTTCATTTATTTTTCTCAAACAAAATATATCCTCTTTTGATCATGTAAATAGCAGAAAGTGGGCAGTGGCTAATATGACATACCTTGCCTTAGAAGATATGTAGACAAAAAAGTCTTTGTTAGTGTTGTTGCTTTTGTTTGCCCCAAATTAAAGCAAAGGATCAAACAGAGTAGAGGAAGAGATATGATTAATATTGAAGATTTTGTGCTTGTTAATTTGTGTTCCTGGATGTCCGTTTGATCCTTTGCTTCGGTCTATTAATGTGGATAGAAACCAGGCTTCAGAAAAGTCATGGTTATTTCCTTTGATGAGTGTATATCTTTGAGATGATGATGTAGATCATCATCTCAATGATGATTGAGAAATCATCATTGATTTCTCAATGATGATTGAGAAATCATCATTGATTTCTCAATGATGATTGAGAAATCATCATTGATGATGATGATGATTCATGATCATTGATGATGATGATGATGATGATGATTTTGAAAAATGTAGATAATAAATAAATATTCTGTTGCAGTGTTTTGCTGGGCCTGCCAAATTTCTATTTCCAGAAGTGTTCACTATCTCGGAGAGGTTTCCATTTGTACCTTTGGTTTATAAAAGTTATTTAACAAGATATTACTGAGTTATTCCCAAAAGAAACTAGAACTAAAAAAAAAGCTGTTACGTTTTTTTGATAGTGACCTTTCTGATGAACTATATAATGAACCTTCGTATATCAGTAAGTGAAAATATAATATATTTACTCTTAGAATAAAAGAAACTGGTTTTGTGAACCTGCTTCCAGGCAATGAATTTTATATTGCTGCTTCTTGTATCCGTCAGTGGTACTGGGGATTGTTTTAGATCTGCCATTTGGTTTGGGCTGACCAATTAAACAAAGCAAATCTTGTCATAACTGTATAGAATTAGTGAAAGACCCATTGTGATTATTGCCATTTTTATTTTTTGTTGTTTTCAACAAAATTTTGAGTAACATTAAAATGTGTTCTGCTTCACATTAGTATCTTAAATAATTAAAACTAAGCTAAAATGTTTTTAAAATTAAAGTGTTCTGACATTTCTTAGAGTGTTTTTTTAAGTGACAAGAAAATCCTTTCCAAACGATTAACATGCTTTTGGTTCATTTAAGATTAACTTCATTGGGAGTGAGCTACATTGCTTTAGAAAGACTGGAGAAAGTAATGCTGTGGTAACTACAATAGATAGTCTGTAGTGGGATATGTGTGTCAGTAAAATTCTCTTGCAGTTCCATTTTGAGCTTACAGTATAAGAGCAATGATTTCTTTTAATGTGAGTTCATCACAGCTACCTCCCTGCCAAGTTTATGAATCCATGAAATAATTTGCCTTCTTTGCCCTCTGTGACTTTTGCACATCCATATAAGCAGGCACACAAAAAAGGTACTTATTAGGTTCTAGAGTTGTGAGTTGTTATGGAGAGACACCTTGTTCCATGTAGGAATAAGTTGTTTGAGAAGAAGTGACTTCCTATTTTCTTTTACAACTGTAATAAGTACAAATGAAAATTCAGCTTTTACTTTGTGATTATGGCATTACTTAACATTTTTATAACATTTTTTTGCACTTTTGGTTTTGTGTTTTTCTCACCTTCTCCCCCCACCCTTTATTTTTAATACTGAATTAATTCTTGCTATTTTCCATCTTTTTTCTTTTAAACTTTAATAAAGATACAAAAAAGGAATAAGATGTTTTTTCTTCCGCTTCTTGAATTAAGAAACCGGATCATATTATCATCTCTTGACACGTGCAATGTTGAGGGTTTAAATTGTAAATCATATCGACAACAAATATGTGTTTCTTGTATTTCAGAAAGGTATCTTAGGTTTAGCCATGTAAAGTTGCTTTAAAGGATTTCCGTTTCTGCCTTTCCAGGACCTGGAGAGCCCTGCTGAAAAGAGGCTACGAATGATGAACATGTCCTCCATTTTGTCACAGTCAGAGGGAAAAGCTGGTAGACTGGCAAAAAAGAAAGTCACTTTTGACCCAAAGTTATCACAGGATGATAAAGAAGGGAACACGAGAGCCGTTAAGCCACCTTCAAAAACATTGTCGCTTAAGGAAACAGCAGATATTGTTGTAAAATATTTGACTCCTTTCTACAAAAATGGGAAATTTGCATCTAAGGTGGGTTATGAACTATTTAATTCTCTCCTCCTCCTCCTCCTCCTCCTCCTCCTCCTCCTCCTCCTCCTCCTCCTCCTCCTCCTCCTCCTCCTCCTCCTCCTCCTCCTCCTCCTCCTCCTCTGTTTGATTTATGTTTCCCTATCAACTAAAGCCACCATGGTGACACAAAAGTTAGGTATGAAATTAAATGCTGTTGCAGAAGATATCTAAGGAAATGCATGGGAAATAAAATTTCCATAGTCGTGTTATCTTAGTCCTTCTTACAGTGGGGATGGGACATAGCTGGACAGTGCTGAACAGAGCTAAGCTTGTTTTTTTCCCCCATGCCACTGTATTCCAGTGAAATAAGCACAGTACTTTCAAACAACAATTGTGTAATTTCCTTTATTTATGACCAGACAGCACTGTCCTTCATTTGTATTTTTTCTGTCTTTCCCTATTTCTTCCATCAATTTCTAACAAAACCCATTCAAAGGGGATAAGTTATAAAATAGCAGCATTGTTTCGGGGCAGGTAAGTAGTAATAAATAGGGACATACAAATTGTGACATCACACAAAATGTTCCACCCTAGAACAGAACATTTCATGTGATCCCGAACTGACCTGATCTCAAAATGGGCTTCTGCAAATACTCCACAAGCAGTTTAACAAATTGGAACCCTCTTGAGTGTCTTCGTTGTGACGTCAGAACACTCTCATTCCGTAGTTGAACCGCCAACTTCAAGGTCAGAGCCATTCACCAGATAATGTTTTGCACATAGGTTAAGGTTAAGGTTTAGGTTTATTTCACTTGTATGCCGCCCTATTCCTGGAGGGACTCAGGGCGGCTAACAAACCAAGGGGAGGGAATACAAACAAAAGGAAGAGACAAACAAACAAACTACAGAGACAATTTAAAAGCAGTCAACAGCCACACAATTCGAGCGGGGATGGGAACTCATCAGCCCCAGGCCTGCCGGAACAGCCAGAAGGGAGGCGGTAACTATCGCCTGGATCCAGCCCCATGTCACCTCCCTGCTGTTCGCGACCAGCCAGGAGGAGCATGGGTCCAGCGTACACATGGAGACACTCACAGCTCCCATGGCCTTGTCCACTTCCTCAGGAGTAACAAGTTGAAAATCAATCCAAAGATGTCGCTCAAGACCCTCCCCCGGTACCTCGGCTGGTTCTGTGCAATTGGAGTCCAGGTCCGTCCGAGGCCGAGCAACTTTATCCACGAGAAATTGGACGAATTCCTCAGCTCTACCGGGTAAAGGATTGCCCGCATCCCTCCCATTCAGGAGGGAGCGGGTTATCCTGAACAAGGCGGCTGGGCGCGACTCAGCGGATGCAATCAGAGTGGCAATATATGTGTTTTTAGCAGTCCGAATTGCCAGAAGGTAAGCTCTGATGCAGGCTTTTAACAGTGCTCGGTCTGACTCGGATTTACTGGACCTCCAGCGGTGCTCTAGGCATCTCTTTTGGCGTTTCATCTCCCGGAGATCCTCAGTAAACCAAGGAGCCCTCCTGGATCCACTGCCTCGAATCGGCCGTAAAGGCGCAATCCGGTGGAGAGCCTCCGACGCTGCTGAGTTCCAAGCAGCAACCAAGGTCTCCGCCGGACTGTGGACGAGAGTATCAGGAACAACGCCAAGCGCCATCTGAAAGCCCTGAGGGTCCATAAGGCGCCTGGGGTGGAACCACCTAATCGGTTCCTCCTCCCTACAGTGGGGGATTGGCCTCCGGAAGTCAAGCCTCAGTAGGAAATGGTCCAACCATGACAGGGGCAAGATCTCACTACCCCTCAAACCAAGATCACAACTCCACTGCTCCAAGAGGAATACGAGTCGAGCGTGCAACCTGCTGAGTGAGTCGGGCCCCGAATTACTTGGGTCAAGCCCATGTCTGTCATGGAAGCCATGAACTCCTGTGCTCCATCAGAGTGCTCGCCGAGCGAAGGCAAATTAAAGTCCCCCAGCACCATAAGCCTGGGAAACTCAACTGCCAGCTCGGCTACTGACCCGAGGAGCGAGGGGAGAGCTGTTGTCACGCTGTTGGGAGGCAGGTACTTGACCCACAAGGTCCAACTTCACCAGTAAGGACTCACACCTGACAAGCTCCGGAGCAGGGATCCTACAAAGAACTAAAGATTCCCGGATAACAGTGGCCACTTCCCCCCCTTCCCTGGGGTCGCGGCTGATGCAGCACCTGAAAACCCTCTGGACACATTTCAGTGAAGGGGACTCCTCCCTCTGGGCCCAGCCAGGTTTCAGTAATACATGCCAGGTCTGACCTCTCGTCTAAAATTAGGTCCCGGACGAGGGGAGCCTTGTGAACCACAGACCTGGCATTTAGCGACAACAGCCTGAGACCAGGGTCGTGACTACTCACGCCATCTGGCCTTGGAGTGGGACTAACGTAGCGAACCCTCCTTCCCCGGTAATGGCTCGCCCTAAAGTCCCCGCCATATCTGCCCCTCCCTGTTATGACCCTAATGTTCCACATCATCACTTAGAAGTCAACTGCCTGGAAGCACCTTCTCGGTTGTAGTTTTCATTCTTTGAGGAACATGCATGTAAGTCAGCAGTTTATTGCTGTTCAGGACATTGATGTCTGCATGAGCCTCTCTTACATTCAGTCCAGCTGTTGTTCTAATCCCACTTACGGGTGATTGTGCATTTAATCAGAATGGTAACATCACTAGACCTACTTTGCTTTCTTACCAAGACAAAAATGTTGAATTCTAAACGCGACTCTACCACAAGGATAAAGAGCTGCAGTATACCCAGTAAAGGCCTCTGTGGGTTGGCATCAGCCCAGATTACTTCAGCACAATCTATTGGACACAGAATAATCTATTTATTGCTTGATTATTCATTTAAAATGTGCAAAATGCTGATATACCCAGTGATACCTTCCTTAGCACATACCAGACTCTATCTAGCATGGATCAAAGCAAAGCACCAACATCAAGCATCACTTTTATTTCCAGTAATGCTTCTGGGGTCTTAGAAAATAAAAACGGCAAGTAACTTAACCCTGTGCTTTGTAGATATGCCTACCTAACTCCTCAGGAAAAAAAGGCAAAGATGAATCGAGTGGTGGAAAACATTGTGAAAGTTTTGAGTGGTTGGCAGGGAGCAATTTCCCAATGTGTCTTCTGGCTACTTCATTAAGGGGAGTCATTGTGTAGGACATATTCTCAAAATTAAAAAATCCAAATCCCACTTAGCCCCCTGGATCTAATACTATTATACCCTTATATTGGTACTTATAATATAAGCATCTAATTCAGGCCTTAGCATGGTCCCTGGGCCACATTCAGCTTTTGGCTGTCCCTGTCCAGCCCACATAAGGGCAGTTGGAACTTAGAAATCAAATGTAAATAAGCATGCCGCAGGGGGGCAGGAGACAAAGGCAAGTCGGGCCGGCTCTGTGCAGTTGCCATGCGCTCGTTCCTTCAGTAGGAGCTGCAGGGGGTGGGGGTTGAGGAGAGATAGCACTTTTCTGCTCCTGCATAGCACTCCCTCATAAATCCAAAGCGATAAGATGATGGAGTTTGAGGACATCAAATCAGTTCAGCTCTTCACAGTCCCAGTATTTCATGTGGGCCCTTGGGAAAATTAATTGCCCATCCCTGATCTAGGGACGCACCGTCTATTTGAATCTCAGATAGCATGTTCCCTATTGTACGATAAGGAGAGCACCTTAATTACGAGGCTGCCCAGCTGGGCATCAATTATTTTGTCCTGCATAAAAGCACAAGAGCTAGATGTTAATGAGAAAATTGCATTCCACTATACTTATTCTGCTTTCTTATCTCTTACCTGGCAGGATTTGTTCAAGGGATTTGCCCGACACCTCTCTCATTTGTTGGCTGCAGACAAAAGTAGCTTCCGCAAAACAGGTGAGTTGCCAAATAAAGCATGGGATGAAGGAACGTCTTGTGCTTTGTCCCTCCTATTTTGCAAAATTATTGAGATCTCTAATACTCAACTCTTTTTTGGTATGAGGGGATAGGGTATAATGAAGTTTGGTTAGCATTTATGATGTGATGGAAATGTTTGAAAATGTGTTGCCAATAAAGTATAGGTATTGGAAATATATATGACTTTCAGTAAGTGGAGATAGTTTTCTGCACATTTTTCTTGCTCACCATTGGCTCACTCTCATTTGTTTGTTTTTTTGCCCCTCACATCATGGACATAAATTGTTTCAACTTCTACCCTCAAAATGACGCTATAGGGCCATGATGGCGAACCTATGGCACACGCTCTCTGTGAGCACACATGCCTTGGCCAGCTGCTCTTCTGGCTTCTGGCGCACCAATCTTCGCAAGTGCCAAAGCACTGGAAAACTCCCCAGTTCTGTTGACCGTATTTTGCAAATACTGTTTGAGTCAATAGGTACAATTTGCATTTGGTAATTAATGAGAAGTGTGATAAATAAACTGTGATTGAGAATGTCATTATCTCAGGTGCCACTCTTTCTGTTTGCAGTGAAAGAAGAAGCGCAGAGGCTGATCAAGACATTTTTCAAAAGCCGAGACAAGTGTGAAAGCGAAACAGACTGGCAGGAGCTGGCCACTTTTGAAACGTGACTCACGAAAGGCCCTGCTTCACTTTGCTGGTTGTGACAGAGGACTGTCCCTCCATGTTTCACTATAGCTACGCTTTGTAACAATGCAATGGGGAAGAGGAGGGGAGAGGGCAGTTGGGAGATAGAGGCGCCAGGGTTAAGGATTAGATAGATTTTCTCTATCTGAAAAAAAGGCATGTTGCTGTCAGGTTTTGAGAGCAACCCACTTTCTTCCTTCTAGCAAGTATGAGTGAATTCAAATTTTATTATTTGGCTAGGCATATAATTATGTCTGGAGAGTCTCCAGTCTTTTAATACAGATTTTACTGGCAGCTACCTTAAATAGAAGAAATGCATTTGCCTCAGTCAGGATTTCTTTGCTGTGAGAGTAACATGTTAGAGAGTACTTTGGGAAAGACCAGTTAATTTATAATTGGAAGGAAACCTGGAAGGGTTATTTTAGCCAAAGCTCTTTAGATTTCTGTTCTTTTATGGTGTTGACATGTTTCTTTTATTCCAAAAGTGTTCCCTTGCATTTTTCCCTCAGTTGGTAATATAATAACAAATTAAATGCAGCAAATTAAGGGCATAGCAACCAGTACTAATTAAATACATGCAGTGCTTTGGTTTTTTTAAAGTGCTATTTAGAGTGGGACTTCCAATGTGGGCAACAGGAACTATTTTGATGCTTAGGTTTTCCTACATTATTTTTGTTCCCAATTCCTGCTTCAGTAACTCTGCTCCCCTATTAAGTTCTAAATGCACAATTAAGGAATCCTGTCTTCCTTCTGCATCATCTGTCAGTATTTGCAATGTGTACTTCGGGGACACCCTGCCAGCTACCCTGATAGCTGTTGGTGTAATTTTCCTTTATCTCCCACCAATATGACCAGAGTCTTTGTTGGCTGGGAACAATGGACGTTATGCCTTTAGACTGAGTTTGGTAGGAGAGTTCTGAAATGTTATTTTTAAGGAGAGAATTAATATTGTGTCTTGCTTCTGTTCCTAGTTGGCATGACTTTCTTTATCCAAGAGGGACTATTACCTACCTCTTATGGTTAGAAATGTCTAGTTAGGAGCAGATTTTTCTTTTCATAAAACCTCAGGAATAAAGGTCAATACCTCCCTTCCCAAAGATTCTGTTCTTCGATATTAATTGAATGGAAATGCCTGATATATTTAAGGAAAATTGCCATTGCAGTATCAGTGCACATTGCTCTAAAATTATGTAGTAGTAATATTTTACATTGCATTTTTATTTTTTGCATATGGAGTAAATTTTAGACCCTTGCAGATCATTATTCACAGACTTTTTCAATGGGTTTCAAAGGCTGTTACACAGATTATTTGTATGGTGAGGAGGTGTAATGTTTTGAGGGACCCCTGGCTTTTCCATATTATAAACATGGGTTTGATGTATTAAAACATGCTTTTAGGTAAATAATGTAAAATTAGCACTTTAAAATATAAAAAATGTGAGAAATGTATCAATTACTGTAGTAGTCTCCAATTCCCATCTCGAAGTTGAGTTGCTTCAAATAGTTTTGTTTTCAGGTAAGAAAAAAATTTTTACAGCTCACATTCTCTATAATAAGTAGAGAAATAAATGCACATTTGAAAGAGATGAGTTAATTCTTTTCATATGTCACATACGTAAAAGCCATACTATTGTACTGTGCCTCCAATCTGGACCTAACTAGTAGCTCAGTATTATGGCAAAGTGACCCTACAGAGCTTATAAGGAAAATGCTGTTTTATTGATATTTAAGAGAAAGTGAATATATTTGGGGAGTCTTGATTAAAATTGTAGTTTTTATCATTATGGTTTTTTGACCTGTGCCTTAGATCTGTCCCTGCCACTGATCTTTCTGATGTTGAGAGCTGATAGATAAAAGCAGAATTGTGGAAGAGATCAACAAATTAGCTTCTGCTGGAAAAAGAGGGTTTGTAACTTTAAAGGTACATGGCAAGCTGCTAATAAAATTAATGTTAAAGATGTTACTCTAGTGGCTTTTATTTATTCAGAACAAAACTGTGTGTTTCTGGTAAAGTTAATCGGTGACTACCTAGCATAGTCTGTGAACTATGAATTTCCAAATGGGAACCATTCTGCATTCCATGTAAAGTGCACATAATTTGTTGTGGTCAACAGCTGAACTGATTTATTTCTGACTGCAGTGTATCTTAAATGACACAAACACATTTTCCCCCCTTGCAACCCTGAGGGCCTACCAAATGTGCAGGGGGGGGGCAGAATGAGTTGATTATTTGTTTATATCAAATGTTTACATAGAATAAAAGGCTAATCAAAAGAGAGAGAAAAGGAAACAAAGGAACAGAAAGAAAAAAGTATAAGAAATGAAAAAGAAAGATTTTGTAACATATACAAAATCAGTTTATCATGAATCTTTTCTCATTCATTATCCTCAACTCCCAATGAAAAGAATTCTAGTTTCAATTGGAGGTGGGGCTTGATGTCACAGCGACACAACATGCAATATCTCTGTTCCTGAATGGTCCTTTTGGACCTAAACTGTTCTGAAGGAACAGTGATAGAGAAGAGCATGTCCTGCTGATCTCAGGGACATCGCAAAGTCCCTGATTGATCCAGAAGAAAGCTCTTTTTGCCAGCTACAAGAAAAGCAGCCAAAGTGGCTGCAGAAGGTTGGGAAAAGCCCCTGAAACAGAAGCAGTACAGGAGAGACAGTGTGTCGGAATGGTGAGGAAAAAAAATTATTATTAAAGAAGAGAAAACCCCAAAGACTTGGAGTTTAAAATAAAATTAAAGACAGAAGAAAATAAGCGGTGAATTAACCCTGGTTTAAAACTATCGTGTTATCTCTTCTACCTTAACTTTGTTTTTTATGGATGGACTTTTTACAAATGCCTCTTACTTTTAAATTGGACTGGTCTCTTTTTTTCATTCTTCCCCTATACTTTTTTCCATTTTTTGAATTCGTGGATTAAAAGTTTCTTCTCTCATAAGGCTTGGATGGAGCATAATTTTTAAACATTTTTTTCCTCTTCCAGAGTTTACAGAGAGAGGCAAAAACAGATGGAAAAGAAGTAACACTGCCATCTAGTGGCTAGAGGATTGGCAATATCTGATATTACAAAGCTATAAGCTTTGTTTACTAAAAGGGTCAGTGGAAAATGTTTTGTTTATACAGGTGTTCCTTAGAAGGAAAGAGAAAGCTTTGATTTGAAAAACTCCACTGAATTTGTTTGAAACCTAAAATGTCTTAGATGCTTTGGCAGTGTTTATAACCTGGAAAATGGCACAATGTGAAGAAGAAAAGGCACTAACTTTGCAAAGAATTTTCTTAGAAATTCAAAAAGTTTTAATAATCACAGTCAGAATTGAAAAGAGACTTGAAATTATAGCTCAAAATACAGAAAGTATGGGGACAGTGATGAAGTTTGAGGACAGAGCTCAAAAAATCACAGAGACATATGAAAGTGATTAGAAAATTGTTGACACTGACAGCAAACTGAGAGTGGAGGGAAATGACAAGCGTGAAATATGGAAAGGAGAGATCGATGAACCGGAAGTTTATTTCAGATGTCAGAACATAGATGAAGAAAGGAGAGAAAAATTGGCAGAAATAATGAGAGTAATCTCGGCAGATGCACTAATGATAACAAAAGTTAAGCTGATAAAAGGAGCAAATAGAGGGTTTCGAATCCTTATAAGACATGCAATGTACAACAAGTTCTTAAGAAAAGCCCACATAAGACTTATCAAGAAAACACTTAGAATACAGACTTTACAAATGGCAAGAGATAGTGGACTAGACCAGCGGTTCTCAACCTCTGGGTCGCGACCCCTTTGTGGGGTTGAATGACCCTTTCACAAGGGTCGCCTAAGAGCCGGCCGGGGAACCATGACCACAACCGGCAATGGAGCCATGGCACTCGACTGGCAGAGGTGGCGGCTGCGATGCTGCCAGGTGCTTCTGCTGAGCATGCTGCTCTCGCTCTCGGGCACCTGCCTCTCCTACAGCTTGCTGCTCCTCTGCTGCACCACCACTCCGCCACCACCCAAGAAACTTCTGCAGAAGTGGCGCATCTGCTCTGTTGCCACTTCTGCAGAATTTTCTTGTGGGCAGCGTGCAGGGTGGGCAGGGGCAGCATCAAGGTGGCTGGGGGGCGCGGCAGAGGAGCAGCAGGCTGTAGCAGAGGCAGGTGCCCGTGAGAGCAGCGCGCTCAGCAGAAGCGCCTGGCAGCACCGCAGCCGCTGCCTCTGCCAGTCGAGCGCCATGGCTCCATTGATGGCCATGGCCATGGCTCCCCAGCCGGCATCAGCGCGGGGTCGGGGCGTGCAGGTTGTGGAAGAGCCACATTCAAGACTCTTAGGCGACCCTTGTGAAAGGTCGTTCGACCACCAAAGGGGTCGCGACCCACAGGTTGAGAACTGCTGCTGTATGTAGTTGAAGAGGGTTTTATGTTATATGTGTTGTGTGTTTGTGTTTTTTTGAAAATAAAAATTTTGTTTAAAAAAAGAATTCTAGTTTCTTTACAATGTTAGTCTGTAAATCTTTTGTATCAGGTGTGAATTTGTATCCAAAATTTCTTCGCTTTTTCACAAGTCCACCGTGACAAAATGTCCCCTCATACGTTTTACATTTCCAGCACTGGTTTGAAATGCCTTTATACATATGTATAATGTATTGCTGTCATATACCAGCAATACTTCATTTTATAAAAATTTTCACTTAAATTATGCAATGTAATAAATTACCCACCATCTCTCCCAAGTGTTCAACTCAGTTATATCCAAAGCTAATAGCCCATTTTGTCATGTGGTCTTTAATCTCTTCTTCCGTTTTACATCTTAACAAAAGTTTATACGCTTTTGTTCACCATTTTACATACTGGTAATTCCATTTCAAATTGTTTTTCTTTTTTTTAACTCTGCACATGAAAACCATTGAAAACTATGTCCTTTTGCAGTTTCCATAAACAAATAGGCTATTGCCTATTACTGGGTAACTGGCTTTCCTCTCCCTTCTAAGGTTAAGCCAGTTTTTCCCATCCCCCCCTTTGCAGAGATTCAGCTGCTGTAGAAAGGTGGTATCATTTCAGCAAATGTTCTTAAAACAATTGACAGCTGGTGTCTTGGAAACTTTGCATCTGCTCACAGCAATGGCTGTTCTTGAGCAAAGCCCGAGCAAGTACCAGGAACTAAAATATGGATTTGGGGCCACTAACTCTTCATTGTTTTTCATGCCCTCGTGTAGAACAGATGGATACAAGACCTCAGTGGCTCGTGCTAGTCTACATTTTTAAGTTGGTGGCAGTGAAGACCATTAGTTAACTTTAAACTGCTTTTCAAGAATCAGGGAGTAAAAATTGCAATGATGTAAAGATTCCCTTGATTATCCAAGGATTAATAACATTCTTATGCATAGTTTAGTAAATGCATATTCTTTTCTTTTTTGTTTGCAAAAACATTCTGATTAAATGAAACTAGCAAACAGCAACAAAAAGATGTCAAAAGTTCAAAGCCAGATTAAGACCCTAAAGAGAGATAGGGGAACATAGACCTTTGATTTTAAATCTCTCATTCAGTTGCACGATCCTAATTTCTTCTGGAATGAGGAAGAAAAAAAACATCTCTATTCTTGTTTTTTATAAAGTATGTGCAATTTTATACCTCTATCATTTCCCACATTTTCTAAACTAAAAATCAAGATATTTTGACAGAGTCCATTACTATCTTTGAAAGTTAGAGTATGTTTACCGCAGGGGTGGTAATGGTAATATGTGGAGATTTTTTAAATCATCCAAAGGCAGAATTATGTTTGCATGTATGTATGTGTGAGAAACAGAGTACCGTAATGGTTTGGGGTTTTTTTGAACAACTTTATTACATTTGAAGAGAAAATAAAATACAAGATAATAAAAATGGGAGAAGGGATTCAAAAGGGGAAAAGTTTAAAGAGGGGGTGGAGGGATAAGCAATATATATATTAAAAAAGACTTCCAGTTTTCCTCAGTACAGATACAAATATATAACTAGATAATCTCTTATTATAAATTAAACATAGGATAACCAATATCTGAATTTAATAACATGTACAATCTACAATCAATCCAATTATCCAATCACTAATTCAAAAATACATATTTATCATTATCAAATAAGATTTTAAATATAATTTCTAGTTTAAAAAGAAACCAAAACAAAATCTTATAATAAACAAAATATTCAATTTTAGCATCTCTCCTCAATTCCTTTTTCAAAATCCACTTTTCATGACCAATTTTTACCTTCGTTTCATCTGTGCATTCTGTTACCTAATATAATCCTTTAAAAATTCCTATATTTCCTCCATTCTATTCATCATAACAAAAGTTCCTAATCTCATATCCATCTTTATATTCTTTATAAATCACAACTTCACCATAAACTTAAATTCACATACTTACCAACAATCAAAATTAATGTTATACCCCAGTTTTAGAAGTTTAATCTTAACTCACTATCAATTAAAAACGTACCTTGACTATAAAATAGCCATCATTAATACATAAATATCTACTAATACCTATTTTCTCATCTAAACTATCATATGTATATATGTATTATTTTCCTTTTACAGTTCGCTTATTAAAAATTTTTCAAACAAAAATAATTTACTCTGCATAATCAATAACAATTGTAGGCCATCTTGTTACAAATCTGTAATCAACCTTCATTATAACATGATCAAACAAAATTTATAATCTATATGTAACATATTTTCCCTTTCTAATATGTGCCTCCTATTTCCTCCAATCCATAATCTCCAGACTGTTGTTGAACATGCATTTCCTTTTGTTTCTCTTAAATTTTGATGAAGTAAAATAAAATGTTTTCTCCTCCCCTTTTCTCAAATTCCACATAGAGGTTTCTTTCAAAATTGTTATAGTTAAGTTTTCACCTTTTAATCTTAAATGAAAATTATCATAAGAAATTTGTTCCTATATTTTTTTCTTGTTGTAGACAACAATCACTTAAGATGTATTTATAAGGTGTCCTTCCTTAATTTTAATTTCCATTTTATCTTTTATTTCTTCATGTTCCACAAGAATCATATAATTTATTATCCAGTAATTTTTGAGTTCTCTCAAACACAGCTTCTAGAACTAATATCTCTAAGAATGTGATGTAGTTTCTTCCCCGCTACTCCCCCATCATATTAAATAACACACTCTAGTGTCCAAGAGAATAATTGCAAATTATATTCCTCAGAGAAGGGAGGGGGCAGATACAGAGAGCTCTTCCCATTTATATTCATTGATAGATCCAAACCAATCAGCAATGAGCTAAGTGAAAATTCTAAAATCAGAAAGGAAAAGAATGCAGCTTCTTCAGGTACAGATTGTTCAAATCTAATTTTTAATCCTTTAAAAAAAAGCAGCCCCCCCCAAAAAAAGACTTTTACAATCCAAAATTTTGTCTTTTTCTATAAGCTAAATTCAAGTCCCAGATCAATTTTTTTTAATCCAAAATGATTCCAAAATATTGAAAGTCACCAAACTATATATAGTTCCATAATTGAGGGAAGACTTTCTTTGACTTAAAAATTCATAAGGGGGGCCATTTGTCCTAGCTACACAAAACAGCTGTTGAATTTGGTGAAAACCTTGTCTGGTCACTCACTAAGCCAGGGGTGTCAAACTCAATTTCACATCATGGTTGTGTTTGACCATGGGGGGTGTGGACCAGGTGGGCGTGGCCAGCTCGACATAACTTGTGTTGAAGGCACCTGTGGTGGCCTGGGCAGGGCTGGGGGGATCCATTGTCTCCAGTGGAGAAAGGCGAGACCAGAGAGACCACCAAACCCTTGTCCTCCAGAGGAGCCTTGCCGTCTGCTGGTGGCCAAGTCCTTCCTTCCTTCCTTCCTTCCTTCCTTCCTTCCTTCCTTCCTTCCTTCCTTCCTTCCTTCCTTCTCTTTTTCCTTCCCACTTCATTCTCCTTTCCTATCCCTTCTTGGATGCTCAAATGCAACATTTCTCCTTTTGTTTTGCTTTTAGTTTGTTTTACTAGCCCTCTGCCAGCAAAAATGGATTGGGGGTGGTGGTGGTGCACGCAGCCCTGTTTTCAGCCTGGACAGTCTCCTGAAGCCCTCTGCCAATGAAAACAGCTCGGGAAGGCCACACATGCTCCCAAGCTCCATTTTCACTGGCAGAGGCACTGCAGGGCAGTCCTTCACTTTTTCCAGGGTCGTCCCGTGGGCCAGATCTAAGCACCTATAGCTTTGAGTTTGATACCCCTGGGTTAGGTGATGCACCCAAAGATATTCCAAAGTAGCTATGGCATATTTGTATGGCTTGAAGTCGAGAAGCTGCTTTTGCTGTCCGCAGGTTTAAGGGCTGGAAGTGATGCAGGAACGATGATAGAATAGTGAACAGTGGTTCAAAAGAATGACGTTTCCATAGCTCACATTGACTTAGGAGAAAGCACTTGGCAAGTAGACATACCAAAAGATTACAGGCATTTTTCAAGTACTGGGAAAAGATATTGCAGCCAACTTCTCTTGGTTGTCACTAAACCTGGGAATCTGATCCCCCACCGATGATTGTAATTAAATGATATAATGTTTTAGCCTGTCAAAAGAGAAAGCAGTGTGAAATGTGTTTTTTCCCCCTCTTTTGGACATGTAGTTTCTCCTTCCAAAGCAAACTCCCAAAATAACTCCTATCAAACCTTCCATATAACTCTCTTTGTGCCTGTACAAACACACCATATAACTTTTAGGATAACACAATGTTCTTTCTTCATAAAGAAGTTATTTGAGTGCTTTAGAGCCATAATTGGATCGAACAGAATTTTATCTACTTTAAAAAAAAGAAATTGATAGTTTTATTAGAGAAAATGAAATATAAAACTAAAACAAACAAAATGAAACAAAACAGAAACATACATTCAAAACTAGCAACTACAACAACAGCAAAAAGTGTATAAAAAAGGAGAACAAGTGGTCATTTAAATTTATCATAATCCTATATGTTTATCTACTATCCTAAGTCCCATCACCTGCTTTTTGCTTGGTCTAGAATACAAATCATTGAGGCAAGCAAAAACACAAACAAAAAAGGCTATTCTTAGGCACAATATTCTCCTTTTTCTTAAAGCTAGAATAACCTCATTTCCCCCAAACATATACACTGAAAGCTGATATTGCAAACCAGGGTGTCAATCCTGAAGCCATTTTGGAGTGTCTTCAGGGCTGCCACAGCTGGTTGGAGTTGTGGGAATGGGAGGGGGAAACTTGTAGCCAAAATAAAATTCTTTCTCCTGGGAACTAAGGACATTCTCACCAGGTGAGAGGAGGCATGGACTGAAACCAACTAGAGTTAGTATTGTGACCTGGTTGGACCATGTGATGGACATGTGGACTGGGATAAAGAACTTTGATTTTAATTTGGGTGGGGAAAATCTCGGGTCTTCCAGAGTCAGGTTTTCACCAAAGGTGCCGATTTAACATGCCTAATAAATTTGAACTTTGAGGAGCACCTTGCCCTCAGAGTTTTCATTGAATTGGCTCTGTTACTTGGAACCCTGACACAGGGTTTGTTTGTTTGTTTTTACAATACAAAGCCACAGCTGCTGCCTGTATTGATCTATGCCCCCCTATCTTTGGCTATAGCTTTAGCTATCTTTGGTTTTTTTAAAAAAGGTGCAATAAACATTTAGAATATTTCTATAAAGAGACGACACAATTGATGTTACCTGTTGTAATTCAAACCAGATAGTCTTGGGATTTTCCATTGAGCCATAGTTGATTTCTATGCCTGAAAGGCCAGCAGCCTTGGATGGGCGGAAGGATTTCATCCGTAGTATCTGCTTCAGTGGAATGATGATCTGATTGCTCTACACATGAGGAAAGAGAGGCATGATGGACATTGCAGAATCAGTCATCTTTTTCATACTTTAGTATTCCATTTCACTTTCAGTTGGCTCTCATTGAGGGACAATGTTCTCAATGAAGGCCATCCTTAGATGGCAATAAGAGATTTCATGAATGATTTTTAAAATTAAATCCCAGGCATATTAGTTGCCCAATTTTGTATGTGTGTGTGGATTAAAATACACCAGTAAAGTTCCACCAGAAGAATTGTTCTGACCTAGGCTTCCTGCGACAGAAAAAATTGCATGCTTAGTCCCCAAATAGAGTCCCCCTCTCTTTAATTCAATGGCTATGAATTATGTTCATTCACAGCCCTTAATGAGTCACAAATAGTTTGTAAAGAGTCCGACAGAAGTCTGCCACAGTCTTTCGGTATAAGCACCCACCTTTATCTCCCCTGAAACACTGCCAAAGACCCAATTGCCAATTAGCTTTGCAAGGCTAAATGGAGCACAGAGTCAAAACAGAGCTTCAGAGTTTAAACCGACCAGAACAAACAAAGTTGCTTCCTGTAAATGCTCACGTGCCTATGCTCCTCCTTTATCTTATGGGAGGGGCCAATCCTCTCCAAGCCTTACTCTCGAGTCGCCCCTTTTATCTTAACTGTTCTTGCCTTTTGGCAGCTCTGTGCATGCATGCACTGGGAACAGGCTCCCTCTGTTCCTCTGCCTCACTGGTGTCAGACTCTGGAGGCTCCGGAGGCAGCACATAACTCCCAGATGGCCCTGCCCCCCCCCTGCCTCCGACGCAGAGCCCTTGTCAGAGCCTTCCCCAGATTCCAGGACTAGCCCATGTTCCTCCCCAACCTCCTCACTGTCCGACTCTGCTGCCAGCTCTGCAGGCTGCTGGCGGACCACAACAAGGACTGAAATTGACCAACAGCATTCAAATGCTGTGAGCACAGAGTGCTACTATCTAAATAGAGTTATATTTTGGCAATGCTGGCATAAAAGATTTGATCTAAAACGATAAATGGTTTTACTAGGCTTGTAAGCTGCCCCAATTTTTACCAGCCCTGAGTGGCTAGCATACAAACAAGGTTAAAACAAGAAGCAGAACAAACCATGATGGCAACAATACAGTCTTTCTTCAGGCAGCAGGCAGCATTAACATACACTCAAAAAAGATCCACCTTGTCAGCCAGCAAGACTTAATGAAATAGCTAGGTTTTATTGGCGTTTAAAATCTCAGCATGGCTGGGTGCTAACCAAACTTTGTGGGGAATGTGTTTTGACAAAAGAATAAAAACATCTGACAAATACAGGCCAAGGAAAGATTGGTATCCTTGCAGGAGCTGGCAGGCAATGTCCTGACCTGAATGGTATCCTACTTGTTTCAGTTCCTGTGTTTCCTCCATTGTGATAGTCCCAAAGGTGCTTTTTTTTTATCAAGAAGCAACTGGACTTTCTTGTTTTTTCTTGAAGACATTTCCCTTCTCATCCAAGAAGCTTCTTCAGCTCTCACTGAATGGTGGGGAATGGAAGGATTTATACTCCTTGCAAACAGCTGGACATTCGCATTCTATAAATCTTTCCATTCCCCAGTATCTTGTCAGAGCTGAAGAAGCTTCTTGGATGAGAATCGAGTCACAAATAGTTTGTAAAGAGTCCGACAGAAGTCTGCCACAGTCTTTCGGTATAAGGCTGATAAGCACCCACCTTTATCTCCCCTGAAACACTGCCAAAGACCCAATTGCCAATTAGCTTTGCAAGGCCAAATGGAGCACAGAGTCAAAACAGAGCTTCAGAGTTTAAACAGACCAGAAGAAACAAAGTTGCTTCCTGTAAAGGCTCACGTGCCTTTGCTCCTCTTTTATCTTATGGGAGGGGCCAATCCTCTCCAAGCCTTACTCTCAAGTCACCCCTTTTGTTTTAATTGTTTTTGGCAGCTCTGTGCATGAGCACACTGGGAACAGGCTCCCCTTGTTCCTCTGCCTCGGTGATGTCAGACATCTTCAGAAGAAAAAACAAGAACGTCCAATTGCCTCCTGAAAAAGCACCTTTGGGACAACTGTGACCTGAATGACAGAATCTCCATAGACATCCATACTGATGTTTCTCTTATAACCCTACCTGGGTTTCCTTGCTCCTTGCAACAATCTCCTCTTGGTTCACTCCTACAATACAAGGTGAAGGGATATCTGGGGCACTGATCTTCTCCACAGAGAAAACATTATAGCCGAAGAGCGGCAGCTGAATTATATGTTCTGCAAGAAAAGAAACACGATAGGGTGTAATATGTCAGACTCACAGGCAAAAAACACACTAGCTATGCATGTTTTCCAGGGCAAGTTGCCATCTCTGCTTAAAGCAAGAATATGGCTCAAAGCCAAGCCATTGAAGCTGTGGCACTCTCGAAGCTGCCCAAACCTCCAGACCCAAACACTTTGCATACACAAACAGTTGCGCTTGGACAGCTATTGCCATACGATGCTCTGCCTGCAAATCATCCCAGCTGGGTAATTACAGCACAGTTGGGAAAGGCTCTATTTACATGAGAGCAACGGGAGAGACTGCATCTCTTCTTATAGTTACATCTTACAACTTGCTGATAACCCGGTGTTGACCAGATATTTATTTATAGGGGGGAAATGTCCAAACCAAACGTAATTTCTAATGTTGAATTTTCCACCTTACCAGAGGGAGCCCCCTTGTGGAGTACTGCGAAGCCATTACCATGGCAACTCCACTGCACTGTACAGTAGAAGCCATTTTAAGGCACAACAAGCTGTATCTTAACAGAACACACACACTGAGGGGTGTTAGGGTTAGGGTCTTACCCCCACAGTATTTTTTCCAGAGAGTAATCCATGTACCATGTGAAGTATGTGAGTACCAAGTTTGGTTGAAATTACTCAAGGTGTTCCAGAGTTATGCTGGAACACACACACACACACACAAACACACACACGAATTAGGAAGATGTCTGTGAATTGCTTTTAAATGTTATCTGGCTGTTCTGAACTTAAAACATTGTTTACCCTCTTGTTGCTATGGCAATGGAGCTTGCATATCTCTGTCAAAGCATTTTTCCTTACTCTCTTGTTGATCCATATAGTCCTTGCCTCTGGACTATATATACAAATGAATATTTGTACATTGTGAAGCTCCTTCATAGACGGAACAGACTGCAATTGTTGCTATATTCTTGGAGAAAATGGGTTTCCCCACATTGGTTAGCTGTGCAAGTAGTTATGGAAAGCTTGTGTAATAATGCCTTGAACAGATTTAAAATAGAGAGCTACCCACAAATTGCCCCATATACAGATAGCCCTCAACTTACGACCACAATTGAGCCCAAAATTTACACAACAAATGTGAAACATTTGTTAAGTGAGTTCTGCCCTATTTTACGACCCTTCTTGTCACAGTTGTTAAGTGAATCAGGACAATTATTCAGTTAGTAATACGGTGGTTAAGTGAATCTGACTTCTCCATTGACTTTGCCTGTCAAAAGGTCGCAAAAGGGGATCACAGACCTTGGGACACTGCAACCGTCATAAATATGAGTCAGTTGCCAAGCGTCTGAATTTTGATCCTGTGACCATGGGGATGCTGCAATGGTCATCAGCGTGAAACCTGAAAAATAAGTCACTTTTTCCAGTGCCGTTGTAACTTTGAATGGTCACTAAATGAACTGTTGTAAGTCGAGGACTACCTGTAATGAGTGGAAGAGATTCTCCACTGAATCACAGCACTTGCAAACTGAAATCATCCTTGGAGTTCATCTACGCATACACGTATACAACTTATATGGCTATAATAATAAGATGATATAGCAATAAAGCCATGCCAAAATCTTGCCTATTGAGGATAATTATAAAATGCATGTAGATATACAATGTACATACAACTCTGGAGGAAAGTAGGTATAAAAAAACATTCCCTTCAAATCCCATGCTACTGCATTCAAAACATTTCAAATAGCAGCATAAAACCAGAACCAAAGCTCAGATGTCAATCAAATGCAGCTGTTGAACTCACCAATAAAGCGTACTTGTGCCTGCAATGGCTGAAGTGGTTCTAGTGTCTCCATCTGATAAGCCATGGCAATTTCAACAATGTCTGGGCTGAGGTGGGGGGCTGAAACAGGGATGTAATTCTTCAGTTCCTCTCTATTTAGACAAATAGAAGACATGGACTTGACCATAAGCTGAAATTGGAGAGTTTTCAGAAAAACCCTTCCACGTGTGGGGAAGAAATTGCACAGGATGTCTTGACATTACTGTCAAAGCGAGCTAGAAAAAACTGCATGAATGCTAAGCACTAGTGTGCAATTTGTGAATAGAATAGAATCCTTTATTGGCCATATTTACCATATTTACTTTATGAGTAAATACAGGAGGTATGTGAGGACTGATCTGGATGGAGAATCAGGATAGGATCCTATGCAGAGGCAGGGAAGTTTAACTGACTGCTGTTTAGAGTCACTCTGAGGGAGATGGGCCGTTTTTAAATTATACACACACCCATTCTTGTCTGAGGTTCTTGTTTTGCGTACATTGTTCATTTTACGTATGCTTTTTTGAAAATGGATTAATAGAAAGCTATCTAGGTTTTGGAGGGGAAAAGAAATTATGGAACAGAAATTGGGGTGTTACAAGGCTCTGTTGGGTATGCTAACAGAGGTGTCATCATCTGTAAGGAATTGCTTTAGTGGAAAATACAGAGTCATGGCAGTGTCTCATTTGCTTAATACTATAGGTCAGTGATGGCTAAACGTTTCTGGACCGAGAGCCTAAAGTGCACGTGCATGAATGTGCGTGCGTGCACCTGAACCAGGGGTGGGTTCCTGCCAGTTCTAACCTCTTCTAAAGTGTTAGGGGTGCAAGGGTCTTGTAACTTGACAGCTTTAAGACTTGTGTGCTTCAATGCCAGAGTTCCTGAGCCAACATGACTGGAGAAGGAATTCTGGGAGTTGAAGTCCACAAGTCTTAAAGCTGTCAAGTTTGAACACCCCTGGGTTTTTTTTCTAAAGGGTTAGGGGTGCAAGGGTCGTAACTTGACAGCTTTAAGACTTGTGTGCTTCAAATGCCAGAGTTTCTGAGTCAACATTTTGGTTGCTAAGCAAGAGCATTGTTAAGTGAGTTTCACCCCTTTTTACAAGTTGGCCACGCCCACCCAGCCACATGCCTGGCAAGCCATGCCTACCCAGTCACAGGGCCGGCAAGCCACTCCCATCCAGTCAAATGGCTGGTGAGCCACTCCCACAAAGCAGGCCACACCTACAGAAGAGGTTCTAAAATTTTTTGAAACCCACCACTGACCTGAACCCCCAAAATGCAATGTGCACACATCTTCCACATATGCACTCTCCCACATGCACCCCCTTGCATGGGCATGCGACCCCTGCAGGCCCCCTGCACAGGTGCAGCAGAGACCTGAAGACCAGCTGGCTGGCGGGAGGTGCACATACATATGTGGCAGAGCTGAACTGGGGCAACGGCTCACACGCCCACAGAGAGGGTGCTGCATGCCACCTCTGGCACATCTCTTTGGGGCCACTTCTTACTTTGTATAAATAAATAAATCTCCTCGTCTACAACCTATTCTGAATTGACATGCCTACCTCCCTTCCAAAACTGCAGAAAGACCTACCTTGTAGGGATGGATGGAGCTCCTTTGGCCCAGTGCTGAAGCAAAGCCAAGATGCCCAGCTGCTGCCCAAGTTTGGTGTTGTGCTGCAATGAGATTTTTCCTGTCATATAATTCTGCAAGACCTAGAAATAAATAAGCCACAAGGAGAGTTTGCTTTGTACTTTCCTGTAGTAGATTTTTAAAGCAGGCATCATTGAAGGAACATTTGCTGCAACTCCTAACATTAACCTGTGATAACAAAAAATATTTAATAAAAAGTAAATACAACAAATTCAGCAAAGTGGGAATAGGAATTTATCGTGTACTCTTAGCCAATACATGAGTCAGCTTCCATAAGAATGAGACAGCCATTCTTTGCATCATCATCATCATCATCATCACCACCACCATCATCATCATCTCACATTTTCTCCAGGAGTTCAAGAAGGCACATGTGGAGATCTGTCTTAATTTTATCCCCACAACAATCCACTGAACTACTATGGGCAGAAAGTCACTGACACACACTGTCCCACACTCAATCCCACTGTGTTTTTATGGCTAAATCGTAGTTCAGGCTTGAATCATAATCTCATACGAGCTCTTTGCAGTCTTACGGGTAACAGTGCAAGACTTTCCCTTTCATACCTGGTTATAATGGACATTGATGTAGACCTCATTATCAAAATGCAATGGAATCTTCCAAGTGATCCTGCAGAAATGTAGTCCTATTGAACTTTCTTCTAACAAATAGTCTTGGACATATTCCTCCTGGTGCAAAGGCCTTCTCATCTTCCCTGCATAGGATAAAGAAGGATGGTCATAGCAATAGCAATAACATTTAGACTTATCTACTGCTTTACAGTGCTTTTTACAGCCCTCTCTAAGTGGTTTACAGAGGCAGCATATTGCCCCCAACAATCTGGATTCTCATTTTACCCACCTCGGAAGGATGGAAGGCTGAGTCAACCTTGAGCCGGTGAGATTTGAACTGCTGAGCTGCAGTTAGCAGTCAGCTGAAGGTGGCCTGCAGTGCTGCACTCTAACCATTGCCCCACCTCGGCTCATGCCATCCCCATCCAAAGCACTGAACTTCAAAGCACTGAACTTAGAGGCAAATATTTTAAGGTCAACTTATTTCTTCCACTATAAGGCAACCTTATCCCCTTTACTTTAACTTTACTATATGGTAATTTTACAGTCTTCAAGCTGATAGCAAAATGTAGCAAATATGTATACAATTCCACCCATTAGTCTTATCCAGGTTTTCTGTCAATTTTCACTGAACAATATTATTACTTATCATGCTTCACCAAGATGGTAACATTTTCTTCCGTCTTTCAAGGGTGTCAAACTGGCTGCCTGTGGGCTGGATGCATCATTCACAGGTCACGCCCACCCCAGCTCTATGCTGGGGAAAATGTCGTGATATGTCATGTGATGGCAACATGTCGCCACGAGTTTGATGATGGTCTACATCTTTCTATCTTCATCTCATAAAACTTTTAGTTAAACTTCCTTTCAAATTTAGTTATTCCATATAGAAGCCAAAAGAAAAATGGTCATGACAGGAGGAGAAATATATATTTGGCATCATTTGAAAGCAAAACATGACATCTACACCTACACAAAAGGAGCAGATGCAATTTAAATGTTATTTGTAAAAAAGCAAAAATAAAAAAGCCATAAAAGAGCTGCCAACAAAGACATGTGCCTTAGCAAGCAATGAGATTTTAACATTAGAAATGCTAATATAGCGATGACTACACTCAAAGAGACAGCTCTTAGTATCAGCAAACAAAAGGCATTGATAGCTTTTTCATATTCCCTACCTCAATGAATTTTCTATGGAGAGAAAGAGAACAGTGGGTGAGGCACATATGTGAAAATAAAAAAAGAAAGATGGTGGTATTTGGACCCTACATCAAATTTCACGAATGAGACAAATTGCTCAACAAAAGCAGGGTTGCTCTGGGAGCAACTTGGGTAGAAAACCTAAATTAAATTATCTTAATTCTGTCCATTACCATGATCAAGTATGACAATTAACAGGCTGTGATTTCTAGAAAGGGCTATAAGTGTGCTCTTGTATCAAAAACTGATGCAAAAAAGAAAAAAAGGTCTTCCATTGCTATCTGAAAATATGTAAACTGGCCCAGATCCAGGAGTACTGGCAGATCTTCTCCTTTAACAGGAGCAAACCATCACAAAGCCACACTTTGAACAGACGAAGGCAAGATCCTCTATCACATGCATATCATAATGCGGCCCTAAAATCAATATCAGGGCTATCATTAAAAATACATTCTTCACATGTGCAATAAGCCTAGAGAAATTACAGTCATGTGAAAAAATATTTATACCCACTTTGAGTTCTATGATTTTACATATCAGGGCACAGTAAAACTCATCTGGTCCTTATCAGGGCTTAAAAGTAGGTAAATACAACCTATTCAGATGAAAAAGACATGACATATTACACCATGTCATCATTTATTTTACAAAAAGAAAACCAAAATGGAAAAGCCATGTCATATGATGTTGTTGTTCATCTAAGGTTGTATTTATCTACTTTTAAGAACTGCCAAGGATCAGGGACACGGTAGCTCAGTGACTAAAATGCTGAGCTTGTCGATCTAAAAGGTCAGCAGTTCAAATCCCTAGCGCCACCTAATGTAGTGAGCTCCCATTACTTGTCCCAGCTTCTGCCAACCTAGCAGTTCGAAAGCATGTAAAAATGCAAGTAGAAAAAATAGGGACCACCTTTGGTGGGAAGGTAACAGAGTTCCATGCGCCTTCGGTGTTTAGTCATGCCGGTCACATGACTACAGAGACATCTTCAGACAGCGCTGGCTCTTCGGCTTTGAAACGGAGATGAACACTGCCCCCTAGAGGACCAGATGATT
The DNA here is from genome assembly GCF_051295495.1 of Thamnophis sirtalis. NCBI lineage: Eukaryota > Metazoa > Chordata > Lepidosauria > Squamata > Natricidae > Thamnophis > Thamnophis sirtalis. The sequence continues at coordinate 124,399,171 of NW_028261383.1, forward strand.
TTTACTACTGGTCTGTCCTGATATGTAAGAACATTGAACTCAAAGAAAGTTTATTTTCTTTTTTCACGTGATTGTATACAATCCCAGAAAACTAGGACCCTGGCAGTAGAGGTCGGTGGGAAGGAGAAAGCTGCACTAGAGTGAATCTCCATATTTATTGGATTTCACTGTATTGAAGTTGACCATTAGTACACTTGCCTTTGTCTTTGTCGGCTAAGATGGCAAATTCTTGGATCTCCTCCAACTCAGTAACTCCTATATGTTCACAGATTTCCTTTAACACATCAGCTGTAACCTACCATCAGAAAAAAATAATAATTTATGTAAGTGTGTGCAAATTGCTTTGGCTGGACAAATGCAGTCTGCCCAATGCAGTCTAAAGCAAAGAATGTCTTGAACTGAGCATCTCTCATTTAAAAAATCAGAAAGTGCAAGGAAGATTTAATTTGTTTCATTCCATTACTTTTAAAAATAGTTTGACACGGGAACAATCACACATACAAAAAAGAAAAAACAAGTTGAGAAACAGTGAGTGAAACAAGACCTCCCCATTTTCAGAAAGATGATCTGGTTCATTTTGGATTTTGCACAACAAGCAAGAGAGAATTTAGCATTCTTATCATGAGCTTTAATCCAAAGTGTGATTGTGTCTACACCTCTCAGCAAACAGATTACAAAGCTTTTCCCAAATCAAAAAGAACGAAGGTAAAAATTTGGAGGGATTCCTAATGTACCCATTAATATTTCAAAGGAAGAAACACAAGGAAGTTAAGTCAGGCCATTCAAATATGTATTGGCTGGTGTGACTGCAAATTCAGGTCTTTCTCATTAATATCTGCTACTTTTTAACCAGGGATGCAAAGCACTGTTGCCAAGCTCCCTCAATCTTCTCTCCCCCCTCCCCAAAAGACTAGAACAAAATATTACAGGTATAGTTCAGGTAATAAGACACAAGAACTTCAAAAGAAAACTAAATCAAAACTAATCAAGGAGAGACGCAACCTAGAACTAAAGGAGAAATTTCCTGATAGTGAAGACAATTAATCAGTGGAACAACTTGCCTCCAGAAGTTGTGAATGTTCCAACACTGGAGGTTTTTAAGAAGAGATTGGACAACCATTTGTCTGAAGTGGTGGCGCAGTGGTTAGGGTGCGGTACTGCAGGCCACTTCAGCTGACTGTTATCTGCAGTTCAGCGGTTCTAATCTCACCGGCTCAAGGTTGACTCAGCCTTCCATCCTTCCGAGGTGGGTGAAATGAGGACCCAGACTGTGGGGCAATATGCTGACTCTGTAAACCGCTTAGAGAGGGCTGAAAGCCCTATGAAGCGGTATATAAGTCTATATATTGCTATTGCTATTGAGGAATATTGTATATGTCTAACTGCTATTGCTATTGCTATTTCCTTCCTAAGCAGAGGGTTGGACTAGAAGACCTCCAAGGTATCTTCCAACTCTGTTATTCTATTCCAGTGTTTCCCAAAGTGTGGTACGCGTACCCCCAGGGGTATGGGAAGAGTTTGGTGGGGGTACGCGTTGCACCGGAGTTTGGCATCTCAGATTAAAATTAACAACCAGGGAACCAAATTATGATGATCTGTCATCTCAACATAAACAATTTCATCCTTCTCATTGAATCAAATAAATGTTCTTTATAATATAACTTTTGTTTATTTTGCGTATGTACCAAAAAAATAAAAAATAAATATATTTTGATTTTTATTAAAGCATATGTTTTTATGAGGGGTACTCAGCGTTACGAAAATTATAGAAGGGGTACACATATGTCAAAAGTTTGGGAAACACTGTTCTATTCTATTCTATTCTATTCTATTCTATTCTATTCTATTCTATTCTATTCTATTCTAGCATAACTGGGTAACCCAAGATGCAGACTGGCCTCTTAGATGTCTGCATCAAAAACTGATCTTTGGGTATCCTCTCAGTAAGGCAACAACATCATTAATTTAAAAAAAAGAAAGAAAATGCTCATCACCATGGATATGTGGAGCACCACACCACAATATCCTTTTTAATGGACTAAATAGGAACTTACAGTGAATGTCTTAATCTTTGTGCTATATTGCAGACCTCCAGGTAAGATGACTGATATCCGGCGCAAAGAGTGGCCCTTCTGACAACGGGAAAAAAAGTACAATATAGGCATTTTTGTTCCTAATTGAAATCCAATTCCTGGCAAAAATTGAGCACTTGAGAAATAGAATTAAGCATTTGAGTACAGGCAGTCCTCCACTTACATTGATTCATTTAGCAACTATTCCAAGTTACAACGGCATTGGAAAAAGTGACTTAGAACAGATCCTCACCTGACGACGGTCACAGCTTCCCTGCAGTCAGGTGATCAATCATCAGTTACTTTGCAACCAGCCTGTGTTTACAATGGTTGCAATATCCTGGATTCACCTGGTCACCATTTGCAACTTTCCCAGCCAGCTTCCAGCAAGCAAAGTCAATGGGAAAGCCAAATTCGCTTAATGACCAGTGGTTTGCTTAGCAACTGTAGTGATTCACTTAACAACCATGGCAAAAATATATGTAAAATCTGGCATTATTTAATTAACAACTACCTCGCTTAGCAACAGAAATTCTGGTCCCTATAATTGTCATAAGTCAGGGACTATCTGTATTTTTATTCTTCAAATCAATGGAACTTGAAGCAACGTTTTAGTTTAATATTTGATTTAAAAAATAATTTTGATGAATGCAAATACATATATCTGACCCATATGACTATGATGGATACAGTATAGCAGTACAGATCTTGTTTTCCTTCAAATATTACAGCATCTATTATTCCAGACACATTGTTCCACATAACACTTGTTCTATCTTGGATGTCTTCCCTTATAACTGCTTGTAATCATCTCAAAGAAGAATTCGTTTGACCAACATATTCTGGCTTACTTATTCAAAACTTCTTAATGAACACCAAGGATGTACGCGAAATTTACTATAAATATGTTGTCAGGTCTGGAAGCCATCTTTTGCATTGGGCCTTCTGGCCTGCCACATTTACTGCTGTGGGAAAATGGGAGGGGAGGAATTATATGGAGTATGAGAGATATATAGTCAAAATAACATTCCTTTCTCAGAGAGTCAAGGACATCTTGCCCTGCACCTGGAAGTGTGGGACTAGAAGGCATCTCCAGTTGGGACAGTGCCTGATTGGATCATGATGATGGACATGTGGGTGCTGGTAGGGGCTTGGACTTTCATTTGGGTGGGGAAAACCTGGAAGCTTTCAGATTCGGGTTTTCCCAGCTATGCCAATATGACATCTCTAATAAAATGGAATTTTGAGTAACTTCAAGCCTTGAAGTCTTCTTTCATTGGAGGTGTCACTTGGAACCCTGACAATTTGTGTGCAAATGATGTGATCTGTCAAAACAGGTTTTCTCATCACATAAGTCCACAATTTGCTTCTAAAAATTTTCCACCCCAAAGTCTACTTTTTTCAAATAGTTACTGAAAAATATAGGAAAATTGTGCCCAAGAATAATGAATCTTGGGGTAGTTGTGCTCTTTAAGGTGAGGCTGCCAGAGGATGAAGGTGTTCAAAATATTAAATCCTAAAACATTTGAATGATTTGGCATAATTCTGAACATCAGACCTCTCTAAAGATGTAATACTAAGCAATACAAATAAATCTTTGCTCAAAAAAGCCTGTTTTCTCACACATCAATTTGCCTTCAAGCCTGACCTTTGTAAATCATGTTCATGCAGATGATTCAACCTCAAGATGCACATTAAAAAGTTGCTCTATTTCCAGTACTTGCTTTGTTTTACCGTCTTCCCCAGCTAGCTCTTTTCTGCTTTTCTGCCTGGAAGATTTGCTTCAGCACCCAAGGGGGAGACAGTCCCACCCTGACCCATATCTACTTCTCATTTACCAAAAATGCTCTCATCTCCGCCAAAAATGGCAAGTGTTTGCGGCTTCCATACGTGATCAGTTTCTTCAGGTTGCTCTGGCAATCCTCGGCTATTCCTGGGGATTAAAAAAAACGCACACACAACGCTGAGCATACGATGTAGGAAGTGTGACTGACATTTAAAGAGGCTTCTGCTAAAATAGAATTAGGTGCTGGACCTCATGCATGAGTTCCCCACCTACCTTCCCCATACAGGACTGAGGATTGGCTGTTGATTTGTGACTATTAAAAGGATGTTAAGGAACACACAGAAACGAAGGGTTGGTGGTAGATAGACTGCAAGCATGGAAAATAACACCACAGATTCTTCACAACTAATGAATAGGAGGAGACAGGTCATGTACCTGAGCAGGGGTGGTTACTATCATAGCAGATCTGCTGCAAAAACTCAGTGATGTAAGGCCTCAAGGTATTGGATGGGAGGAAGTATCCAGTCAAAAGGCTGAGGAGCTGCCAGCCATGGCGACAACTATCCCTGGAACAAAGAAAGGACTGTGAGCACATCTCAGAGATCACAAGTGAAAATATTTTTTGTTGACTAAAAGGGGGAAAGTAAAAAGATGAAACTCTGAGGAGAAATAAATGAGAAGGAGGTGGGAAATGAGAAGTACAAAAAAGGAATTCTGAAGTGGGAAATGTGAAAACAGCTGTGCAAAGTCACCAAATAGCCATATCACAAATTTTAATATACCATTGAATCCCACCTCCACATAACACCCTGCCCTCCCTCCAAAAAAACGAAGTGAGGATATGATGTAAGATTGCCCACCCTGGCACTAAATAAAAACATAAACCCAACATAAAAATATAAAACTCTTTGGTGAGAGTTTTCTATACAGGACTACTGTGGTATCTTTAAAAAGAAACCTATGAGATAACATGCACTATATTGCCAAAAGTATTCGCTCACCCATCCAAATAATCAGAATCAGGTGTTCCAATCACTTCCATGGCCACAGGTATATAAAATCAAGTACCTAGGCATGCAGACAGTTTTTACAAACTTTAAACTTTAATAGGATTTGTATGCCACCCACTTCCTAGGGACTCTGGGCGGCTCACAACAAGTAAAAGCATTTAAAATATTTAAAAATACCAAATTAAAATCAAGACAACATCCATTCCATCAAGTGGGGCTGGAAATTAATCAACAGCCCCAGGCCTGCCGGAAGAGCCAGGTCTTGGTCGCTTTACGGAAGGCCGGGAGAGTGGTGAGGGTCTGGATCTCTGCAGGTAGCTCGTTCACAAGGCCGGTGCAGCTACAGAGAAGGCCCTCGCTCGGGGAGCCGCCAGCCGGCATTGTCTGGTCGACGGCACCCGGAGGAGGCCCAACCTGTGTGATCTTATTGGTGGTTGGGAGGTAAATGGCAGGAGGCGGTCTCTCAGGTAGCCAGGTCCAAACCATGTAGGGCTTTAAAAGTAATGACTAGCACCTTGAAACGGGTCCGGAGACCAATGGGAAGCCAGTGCAGCTCGCAGAGGATAGGTGTAACATGGGTGTACCTCGGTACACCCATTATCGCTCGCATGGCTGCATTCTAGACCAGCTGTAGTCTTCGGACACTCTTCAAGGGCAGCCCCATGTAGAGTGCATTACAGTAATCCAGTCTTGAGGTGATGAGGGCGTGGGTGACTATTCGAAGGGCCTCCCGGTCCAGATAGGGCCGTAACTGGTGCACCAGGCGAACCTGGGCAAAGGCCCCCCTGGTCACAGCCGACAAATGGTGTTCTAACGTCAGCTGTGGATCCAGGAGGACACCCAGATTGCGAGCCCTCTCCGAGGGGTGAATAATTTCACCCCCCAGGCTAAGAGGTGGAATGTCAGGACCATCCTTGGGAGGCAGCATCAATAGCCACTCGGTCTTGTCTGGATTGAATGCAAGCTTGTTCGCTCCCATCCAGACCCTGACAGCCTCCAGGCACTGGCACATCACTTCAACTGCTTCACTGAGTTGGCACGGGGCGGACAGATACAATTGTGTATCGTCCGCATATTGATGATATTTAATCCTGTGCCGGTGTATGATCTCACCCAGCGGCTTCATGTAGATATTGAACAGGAGGGGGTACAGGACCAAACCCTGCAGCACCCCATATTTGAGGGGCCTAGGGGTCGATCTCTGTCCCCCAACCAACACTGACTGCGACCTGTCCGAGAGGTAGGAGGAGAACCACCTTAGGATGGTGCCTCCCACTCCCACCTCCGTAACCGTCGCAGAAGGATACCATGGTCGATGGTATCAAAGGTGGCTGAGAGGTCAAGAAGCACTAGGATAGAGGAATGACCTCTATCCCTGGCCCGCCAGAGATCATCGGTCAGCGCGACCAAAGCAGTTTCGGTGCCATAACCAGGCCTGAAACCTGACTGAAAGGGATCCAGATAATCTGTTTCATCCAAGGTCCGTCGGAGTTGAAAGGCCACCACGTTCTCAACAACCTTCCCCACGAATGGGAGGTTGGAGACTAGGCGATAGTTGTTCAAAATGGCTGGATCCAGGGAAGGTTTCTTGAGGAGGGGTCTCACCACCGCATCCTTTAGGGGGTGCGGGAAGGATCCCTCCCGAAGAGAGGTGTTAATAATCCCCTGGAGCCAGCCACGCATCACCTCCCTGCTGGCCGAAACCAGCCAGGAGGGACACGGATCCAGTAAGCAGGTGGAGGCGCTCACCACTCCCATGGCCTTGTCCATTTTCTCAGGAGCGACAAGTTGAAACTCGCTCCATAAAATCCAATCAGGACCTTCCCCCAGCACCTCAGCTGGTACCGTCCAAGTGGAGTCCAAGTCCGTCCGAATCCGAGCGATTTTAGCCGACAGAAACTGGGCAAATTCCTCAGCTCTACCCTGTAGAGGTTCGTCCACCCTTTCAAGAGGGAGTGGGCTATCCTAAACAGGGCGGCTGGGCGCGATTCTGCGGATGCGATAAGAGCGGAAAAATGCGCACATTTTACCGCCCGTATTGCCACTAGATAAGTCCTAACAAAGGTTCTTAATTGTGTTCAGTTGGATTCAGAGTTACTAGCCCTCCATCGTTGCTCTAGGCGTCTCTTTTGGCGCTTCATCTCCCGGAGTTCCTTGGTAAACCAAGGAGCCCTCCTGGATCCACTGCTGCGGAGAGGCCGTAAAGACGCAATCTGGTTTAGAGCTTCCGCCGCTGCTATATTCCAAGCAGCGACCAAGGACTCCGCCGGGCTGCGGGCCAGAGAGTCAGGTATCTCCCCAAGCACCGTCTGAAATCCCATAGGGTCCATCAGGTGCCTGGGACGGAACCACCTAATCGGTTCCACCTCCCTACAGTGGGGGATTGGTTTCCGAAAGTCAAGCCTCACCAGGAAGTGATCTGACCATGATAGGGGCAAGATCTTAATGCCCCTCAAACCAAGATCACATCTCCACTGCCCCGAAAGAAACACGAGGTCGAGCGTGTGACCCGCTGTATGGGTCGGACCCTGAATTACTTGGGTCAAGTCCATGGCTGTCATGGAAGCCATGAACTCCCGTGCTCCGTCAGAGCATTCGCCGAGCGACAGCAGGTTGAAATCCCCCAGCACTATAAGCCTGGGGAACTCAACCGCCAGCTCGGCTACTGACTCAAGAAGCACAGGTAGGGCTGTTGTAACACAGTTGGGAGGTAAGTACGTTAGTAACAACCCCACTTGACCCCCAAAGTCCAACTTCATCAGAAGGGACTCACACCTGACAATCTCCAGAGCAGGGATCCTGAGAGGAGCTAGAGACTCTCGGATGATGACAGCCACTCCCCCACCCCTTTTCTGGTGTCGCGACTGGTGGAGCACCCAAAATCCTTCTGGGCACATTTCAGTGAGGGGGACTCCTCCCTCATGGCCCAGCCAGGTTTCAGTAATACATGTCAGGTCTGCCCCCTCGTCTAATATTAGGTCCCGGACGAGGGGAGCTTTATGAATCACAGACCTGGCATTTAGCAACAGCAGCCTGAGACCAGGGCCCTGAGAACTCTCGCCACCTGGTCTTGGAGTGGAGCTGGTAGGGCCGGAAGGGGGGATCGCTGTGATGTAGCGAACCCTCCTTCCCTGGTAATGGCTAGCCCTATAGCTCCCGTCGAACCTGCCTCTCCCAACAATGACCGGGATGCACCGGCCCATCCCCGCACCCGTTGGCCCCACTTCCCCACCCGTAGCCTCCGTTCCCCCTGGCAGGCCATTCAAACCACACATTCTGTGAAAGAATGGGTCGCTCTCAGGAGCTCAGTGAATTCCAGCGTAGAACTGTGATAGGATGCCACCTGTGCAACAAATCCCAGTCGTGAAATTTCCATGCTCCTAAGTATTCCACAGTCAACTGTCAGCTGTATTATAAGAACGTGGAAGTGTTTGGGAACGACAGTTACTCAGCCACGAAGTAGTAGGCCACAGAAACTTGTCCAACATCAGTGTGTGACAAAAGCGCTTCTGGTCAAAAATTCCCATAAAGACACTCCTATACCTTGTGGACAGCCTTCCCAGAAAAGTTGAAGCTGTTATAGGTGCAAAGGGTGGACCGACGTCATATTGAACCCTATGGATTAGGAATGGGATGTCACCTACAGTAAGTTCATATGCGAGAAAGGCAGGTGAGCGAATACTTTTGGCAATATAGTGTAATTGTGTTCTTGAAGTTCAAACTAGAACAATCCATATTTAACCCATTTTTATCCTATCATTGTTTAGCCTACAGACCTCTGTAGAACTTTGTAAGAACTTTGTAAGAATAAAAGAAAATATGAACTAAAAATATAACTATGTAACAGAAAAATAAATGACCTGTCAATTCCCAAAACAGAGTACCTCAAACCGATGTGTCACTGCTCCTATCTTTGCTCTTTTTTTCTTTCGTCATTCATTCATTCATTCATTCATTCATTCATTCATTCATTCATTCATTCATTCATTCATTGTCTTTATATTCCATTGGAATCCAACAACACTCCACAGCTTACATCACTTACAGTGTAGACAACATATTAAAAATACCATGTGGTAATTAAAAATGTACTAATACAATCACACTAATAAAAATCTAAACCAAACCCAAAGACCCTATATTACCAAAGTAAAACACCACAAAAATAAATACACGGAATAGAAGGTGGCCTGGTGCATAAACTCAGTTAAGACATTTTCTGATAACTGTTCTCTTTTTAACATTTTTTCCCCAGAGCCAATAAAGAGGGCTAGTCTGAAATCTCTTTGGAGTCTACAGAGAGCACTGGTACTACCATGGGCATTCTGGGTTTTGTTCCCTTGGTCCAAGGGTGGGTTCCTGCCAGTTCTAACCTCTTCTATAGAAGAGGTTCTACAAATCTATAGTGCCATTTAGAACCGGTTCCAGCTCCCCCCCACTGCCCTTCCGCACATCATCAAGATGAAGAGCGAGAGGAGGAATTCTGGGAGTTGAAGTCCACAAGTCTTAAAGCTGTCAAGTTTGAACACCCCTGTGGGTTTTTTTTCCTAAAGGGTTAGGGGTGCAAAGGTCTTGTAACTTGATAGCTTTAAGACTTGTGTGCTTCAAATGCCAGTTTCTGAGCCAACATTTTGGTTGCTAAGCAAGAGCGTTGTTAAGTGAGTTTCACGACATTTTACAAGTTGGCCATGCCCACCCAATCACCTGGCTGGCAAGCCACTCCCACCCAGTCACATGGCTGGCAAGCCACTCCCACAAAGCAGGCTACACCTACAGAAGAGGTTCTAAAAAATTTTGAAACCCACCACTGCCTTGGCCCCTTGGCAGTGTGGGGCAATGAGGAGTTTGGTCCAGTACTTTGGGCTGATAGCAATAGGAGGAGATACTCCTGCAAGTGGTCAGGTGCCACACAGTAAAGGGTTTTTACAAGTTAAAACCAAAAATTTAAATATTTGTCAGGAATCAATCAGCAACCCATGCAAGGTGTGAAGAATCAGTGTTACATTCTTTGGTGCTTACAGATTAGGATTCCCGGTGATCTGCTTGATAACCTGGCAGTAAACCTCATCATGCAGAGTCTTCTTGTATTTGCAACACTGTAAAAACCCAGGGGGGAAAAAAGAATTTAGTTTCTTCTTCTCTTGCAGGCCACGTGGGAAGCACTAGGATTACCCCTGAGCTGAGAGACACTTGAATATAATTTTTTCTGCAATGGTCCCTAATTGTACTTTTTGATCTTGAACTCCCAAGATTGGAGTGTTACCTGGCACTTTCATTGGACTCTGAGGTCAGATTGATGTCAGTATCTCATGATAATCTGCATTGTGCTTGATAGGAGTACATGATAAGGCCTTTGGTTTCTGGATAAAGAATCCAGAAACTGGGACTTCTTATTCCACTTAGCCATTACAGCTCTAGCAAGCAGAATTTGGAGGCCAAAGAGCAAGTTATGTGTACCATAGAAAAGGAATCAGGAATGAATTTACTGCTGAACTCAGAGCAGAAGCTCAGATCTTCTCAAAACTTTAACAAAAAGGTCCCGAGGAAACAGAATTAGCTTACCATAGTTTGGAATAAGTCAAACTACATATCAACCCATTAGTGCAAAATACATATAGACCAGGGGTGGGCTTCAAAAATTTCAGCAACGGGTTCTCTGCCTGGTTGCTGGGTGGGTGTGGCCATGGTGGGCGTAGCCTAGTCGGCCTCCTACACCATGGTGGAGGCATTTTCGCCTTCCCCAGGCTCCGGAGGCTTTCCTCAAGCCTCTGGGAGGGTGAAAACTTTCTCTCCCAGGCTCCGGAGATTCTCCGGAAACAGGAAAAGGGCCCATTTCCAGCCTTCTGGAACTTCCGGGGGGCCTGTTTTTCCCCCTCCCCAAGCCTCCACGTGGGCCCTGCACTTACCTTGCATCTGAAACGGGCCGCGTGGAGACTCCTGGGAGGGGAGAGACAGGGTGGGAAGAGCCAGCCAGGGATGGGATTTGGAGGTTCTCCGAACCATCCATAACATTAGCTATGGGTTCTCCCGAACCCAGGCGAACCCGTAGTAGCCCATCCCTTATATAAACCCATTAGTGATAAGAACTCACATTTTGAAATGACTCAGAATGTGCAGTGTTTAACTTCTTTCCTTTCCTAAGATTTTTGTTTCTTTTCCCTATTCTCATTCCCTACTTTATCTTGATTGTCAGCTGTACTGTCTTGCTCCCTCTTGATATCTTTGATTTATGATTATTATTTTGCAAATTGTTAAACTGTGCATAATTTAATTTAAGATAAGATAAGAGTTCATAGAGTTAGCTAAGGGGAATAGAAAGGGAAAATAAGCATCTGAAAATCAATCTCCTTTCAAGGCAATCAATGCCCCTTCAGTAGAAATCTGATGACCTTTCAAGTCTCATTAGGCTACTGTTATCTACACAAATCCACCACAAGAGCCACAAACCTGAAGGATTTCATAGATATAATCCATTTTATCTTGTTTCTTGAGGCCTGGCTGGTCTCCCATGAACCTCATCAGAGCTTCAAAATAAGAAATCAGCATTAATCTTAGCTGGAAAAGTAAAATATAGGGTTACGGCACTGATTCCTAAGTGGAGATTCAAGGGCCTCTGTTTTGATCAGTATTATCACCATCAAATGCAAACAGTACAATATATCTAAATTTATCTTCCACTTAGGAAAGAGAAACTGCCAGTGAATTTGTGTGATTTTTCCTAAAGAGGATGATTCAGAATGACAATTAGCAATATATTTTTTGTGAACAAATGTTGTTCCCCAATTATATACAATACAATACAATAAAACTATAGATCCGAATGCATGTGATTTCACTGTTCTTGTACAAGATCTTTGAAAATTATCTGAAAATGTGGGAGGGGAAATGCATAAGCACCATCTCATAAGAACTTGCAGAGCTGCCTGCCATCTAAAGTATTCCTGATTCTTGCTAAAGAATATTCAAATATTTTAAGAGGGGGGGGGATCAAGCATTGCATTTAAAAAAGATTTCTCATTACAACAGTGTTTAAAATGTCTATGCATAACCAAAACCCTTTTTACAGGTTTAGTGTCTAATATAAGTATTTGATTGCATCCCCTTCTCACATTTCATTTTAAGATTATGACTAACCACTAATCCTTTCTCTCCTGTCCCCATCATTCTTCTTTTATTTACCACTTTGTCAATTGGAAAAGTTTTTAAAAATTCAAAAGCAGCAAATATGGAGTTGTCTTAGCAAAAATATAGTCCTGATAGTTGATTTTCAGAGAACTGGTACAAGTAGAAATATTCTTAGTACCTTTCCTGAATCCATAGCTAAATAAATAAAAGTTTAATCAGTGCTGTGGCAATAGCATTAGTCATAGCAACAGCAATAGCAATAGCACTTAGACATAACCTGTTTCCCTGAAAATAAGACCTCCCTGGATAATAAGCCCAATTGGGCTTTTGAACGCATGTGCTAAAATAAGCCCTCCCCCCAAAATAAGCCCTCCCCAAAAATATTGCAACACAGCAGCAGCCATGAGGTGACCACGCTCGCCGCCTCCTGTACCTTCCCAAAAATAAGGCCAAACACTTATTTTGGGGGTCAAAAGAAAATAAGACCCTGTCTTATTTTCGGGGAAACATGGTATATACTGCTTCAAGGGCTCTTCGGCCCTCTCTTTTTTTAAATTAAAGTTTTTTATTTTTTTATTTTCATAACACATAACCACATTATTTTTTACTATTAAATATTAACATCAATTTGTCTTACCATCAACTCCCAAAAAACAATTATTGGCTCCTCTGCTCTCCATACCCTGTCCGTCACTTTCTTCTCCCTCTCTCCTCCTCCTCCCTACCTCCTTTCCACCCTCTGTCATTTTTCTCTTCTCTACTTCCCCTTCCTCTCTTCTTTTCCTCTCTCCCCTTTCCACTCCTTCTTTCCCTCCCCCTCTTCCCCCCACCCTCTCTCCTTACCCTCTTCTTCCCTTGCCTCTCTCCTCTCTTCCACACTCTCCCTCTCATCCTCTGAGCAAGCTCCATTTTATGTTGATGGTATTTATAATTTCATATTCCCAGCTATTCTCATCATAATATTGTATAGTTATATATCATTACCCACCCCAAATTTTTAATCTATCTTTATAATCTCATTATAAGTATATTCCATGTTCCCCCTCCATTTTTCCATATCCTAGCTTATATTTGATTGTCTTTAAATAACAATCCCTGCTGCTCAATGTTCATTACAATTATTTATTTATTTATTTATTTATTTATTTATTTATTTATTTATTTATTTATTTATTTATTATTAAAATTTATATGCTGCCCAATCCTGAAGGACTCCGGGTGGCTTACAAAGGAAAAAAGAGAGAAAGAAAAGAATAAGACAAAAAAGACAGTTCAAAACCACAAAAACCACATGCATTCATTCTAACCGGGGCTGGACCTCAACAATGAGGTCAACAGCCCCAGGCCTGCCAGAACAGCCAGGTTTTTACAGCTTTCCTGAAGGCCATAAGGGTGGGTATGGTCCGGATCTCTGGGGGTAGCTGATTCCAGAGGGTCGGAGCAGCCACAGAGAAGGCTCTCCTCCGGGGGCCTGCCAGCCGACACGGTCTGGATGACGGCATCTGAAGGAGGCCCAATCTGTGGGATCTTACTGGCCGCTGGGAGGTATGTGGCAGTAGGCAGTCTCGAAGGTACGCTGGCCCTAAACCATGTAGGGCTTTAAAGGTAATAACCAACACCTTGAATTGCTTCATTCAAGGAGCGTCGGAGTTGAAGCGCCACCACCTTCTCAACAACCTTCCCCAGAAAAGGAAGGTTGGAGACAGGATGCTAGTTTTTTTAAGATAGCTGGGTCCAGGGAAGGCTTCTTGAGGAGGGGTCTTATCACTGCTTCCTACAATGGTTGTGGGAAAGACCCCTCCTGCAAAGATGCATTAGTAATTGCCTGGAGCCAGCCTCGTGTCACCTCTCTGCTGGTCGAAACCAGCCAGGAGGGGCACGGGTGCAGTAAACAGGTGGAGGCACTCATCGCTCCCATGGCCTTGTCCACTTCCTCAGGGGTGACAAATTCGAACTCATCCCAGCAAATCCAATTAAGACTCACCCTCGGCATCTCGGATGGTACTGCCCAAGCGAAGTCCAGGTCTGTCCGAATCTGAGTGATTTTATCTGCTAGAAACTGAACGAATTCCTCAGCTCTTCCCTGCAGGGGTTCCCCCGCCTCCTCACCTTTCAGGAGGGAGTGGGTCACCCTAAACAGGGCGGCTGGGCGAGATTCCACGGACGCAATAAGAGCGGAAAAATGTGTACATTTTGCCGCCCGTATCACCACTAGGTAAGTCCTGATAAAGGCTCTTAATAGTGTTCGATCAGATTCAGAGTTACTAGCCTTCCAGCGTCGCTCTAGGTGTCTCTTTTGGCGCTTCATCTCCCGGAGTTCCTTGGTAAACCAAGGTGCCCTCCTGGATCCACTGCCGTGGAGAGGCCTCAAAGGCGCAATCCGATCCATTGATCTGCTACTTAAAACAACAAGCAATACACACCTCACTTTGTTCTGCCCCTCTGGCTCTTCAGCCCTCTCTAAGTATACAATACAATACAAATGGCTGTCCAACATCTTCTTAAAGACTTCCAGTGTTGGGGCATTCACAACTTCTGGAGGCAAGTCGTTCCACTGATTAATTGTTCTAACTGTCAGGAAATTTCTCCTCAGTTCTAAGTTGCTTCTCTCTTTGATTAGTTTCCACCCATTGCTTCTTGTTCTACCCTCAGGTGCCTTGGAGAATAGTTTGACTCCCTCTTCTTTGTGGCAACCCCTGCTACCATGTCTCCCCTAGTCCTTCTTTTCATTAAACTAGACATACCCAGTTCCTGCAACCGTTCTTCATATGTTTTAGTCTCCAGTCCCCTAATCATCTTTGTTGCTCTTCTCTGCACTCTTTCTAGAGTCCCCACATCTTTTCTACATTGTGGTGACCAAAACTGAATGCAGTATTCCAAGTGTGGCCTTACCAAGGCATTATAAAGTGATATTAACACTTCACGTGATCTTGATTCTATCCCTCTGTTTATGTAGCCTAAAACTGTGATGGCTTTTTTGGCAGCTTTTGCATACTACTGGCTCATATTTAAATGGTTGTCCATTAGGACTCCAAGATCCCTCTCACAGCTACTACTATTGAGCAAGGTACCACCTATACTGTACCTGTGCATTTCGTTTTTCTTGTCTAAATGTAGAACCTTACTCTTTTCACCATTGAATTTCATTTTGTTAGATAGTGCCCAATGTTCAAGTTTGTCAATATCCTTCTGTATCTTAAGCCTGTCTTCTGGAGTGTTGGCTATTCCTGCCAGCTTGGTGTCATCTGCAAATTTGATGAGTTCCCCATTTATTCCCTCATCCAAATCATTGATGAAGATGTTGAAGTGATTTACAGAATCAGCATATTTTCCCCAACAATCTGGGTCCTCATTTTACCAACCCCGGAAAGATGGAAAACTGAGTCAACCTTGAGCCGGTGAGAGTCAAACTGCCGGCAGACAACAGTCAGCAGAATTAGCATCCTAACCACGGCTCTTAGATTACCAATCACTTCTCATTGATTCATTAATGGACCATCACATACTCAAAAAAATTTTTGTAGCCAAGTCATTCAACGCATCATCAGAATGACAGAGGAGAGCTTCCTGGATTGGTACCTACAAAGGGAGAAGATAGAGAGTCAACAGAAGCAGTGGATTCTTAAAAAGATATGCAGAAAATGATGGACCAATGAGAAAAGTTTCACCAATGAAACTTAGTATGTGACTAAGCAACACTTTTTCTGATGATTTTGCACAAAAATAATTCATTGGGGAGTCACATTTTACCGCTAATGCTGGATGGGATCCGAGCCAAAAATGGGTAAAGGCCCCCAACTCGCTTTTCTTTTCATCTCATCTATTTTCTTCCTCCATCTTACCTTCATTTCATTTTGCCTTTCTTCCTTACAGAACCAGCTCATATAGTAAAAGGATCACATCTACAAAATGTTTGGATTGGTTCCTTGGACAACATCTGCACATTTAGTCAAGGGCAGTATGTGGTTTTAGGATAGTTATGCCTAATTGAAAGAGGGAGGAACTTGGTCCTTGCGTGGCATGTTGGAGCATTCTACATAAAGTAGGTATCTGTGAGTAGGATCAGAACAAAGACTCAATTCAACTGAATCTAGCTTTCATTTTAATTCTGATTTCATGTAATTACAGAATCCACTTAATATGAATAATTCCCACATCTTTAATAATGTTCCCTCTTCTGTCCCATGTCAAAGGGTAGTTTGGTAGTAATTGCTGGAGAGGTGGCAGGAGCCATGCTATGGTTCCAGGGATTGCTTCCAGGGCTTGGGGGCAGGTTGCATATTCAGGTATTGAAAATAAAACTTTTATCAATTAGAAATCAGATAATGTCTACATTTATTGCTGACTGCAAACCCCTTATGGACTTCTTGCAGAAAACAGGAAAATGATTTATAGTTCTGATTATTAGACAGGATAGATTATATAAAGAATACTTCAGTAACTTTAGAGAAAGAGGCAAATTTATCATTGTGCTTGTATCTGCCATAATGAAGATTCGCAGTTACTTCTTTGTGTCTTTTTTCTTTCTCTTCTAGTTTGATTTTTCCTTTCCTGCGTTTTTAACTTTCTCTTTGATTTCATTTTCTTTTCTTTCTTATGATATATTAATTTGTATTAGTTTTTAATCTCCTTTTTTAGAACTCTTAATACAGGTATTAAAAAATATGACCACTTCCCATACCCCAAATGACAAAGAGGAGGAGGCACCCAGACACAAGGAGTCCTCCTGATTTACCTCTGTATGCTGGACCAAGAGAGTGAGGGCCATCTGTTCAGTTCCCATGTCACTCCATGGTAACCTGGCAGAAACACAAAATGGGGATTTGGTTACCTACGAAATGAATCGTGGGAAGCTAGAAGAGATGCTCCAATCTTTAGCAAGTGGTCAGTCCCAGGGGCAATCTTTGCTCAGTGGGAAAGCATACAATGATTTGCAGAAGGTATCAGGTTCTATTTATCTCTCACATTTTCAGATTAATTAGGTAAAGGTTCCCCTCCCACATATATGCTAGTCATTCCTGACTCTTGGGGGTGGTGCTCATCTCCATATCAAAGCCAAAGAACCACCGCTGTCCAAATACATCTCCGTGGTCATGTGGCCAGCATGACTAAACGCCGAAGGCACACAGAACACTGTTATCTTCCCAGCAAAGGTGGTCCCTATTTTTCTACTTGCATTTTTACATGCTTTTGAACTGCTAGGTTGGCAGAAGCTGGGACAAGTAATGGAAGCTCACCCCATTATGCGGCACTAAGGATTCGAACTGCTGAACTGCCAACCTTCTGATAGACAAGTTAAGTGTCTTAGCCACTGAGCCACCATGTCCCTCCAGATTAATTACTTTAAAAAAGGTAGCAAATGTGAACAGGTTTTGGTAGAGACTCTTGACATGTTAGAATGCAGCTTTCTGTGTTCATAATTGTTAAACTATGGTCTATGAGCTCTCATCTATTTGCAAGGCAATAACTTACATCTATGCTAAAGGACTGAAGCAATTCCCAGTACTGTACTCAAGACCTGCTAACATTTGGTTTAAAATACTCAATAGAAATGATACATACATGTTTCTCCTTCCTGAATGAATAAATAGGGCATGTAAAAAATAAGCTTTTCCGGGAAAATGACGGAAGTCCATCTATGCCATGGGCTTTTGTGACCTCCTCTATTTTCATTTTAATGATGCAGTTTCAGTGTTTTTATTATATTGCACATTTTTAAAATAAGCTTTGTACCCCATTTAGGTTTTCTTGCAAATGAAGCTCACTGTTAAACAATTAAGAATTTATGAGCAAGCTCAGTGTTTACATCACAATCATTAACAGAGGGATAGAATCAAGAGCATGTGAAGTTTTAATACCACTTTATAAAGCCTTAGGAAGACCACACTTAGAATACTGCATCCAGTTTTGGTTGCCATGATGTAAAAAAGATGTCGAGACTCTAAAAAGAGTGGCGAGAAGAGCAATCAAAATGATTAGGGGACTGTAGAGTAAAAAAAAAGGAATGGTTGCTGGAATTGGGACTGTCTAGTTTAATGAAAAGAAGAACTAGAAGTGACATGTTAGTAGTGTTCCAATATCTCAGTGGATGCCACAAAGAAGAGGGAGTCAAGCAAAGCACCTGAAGGCAGGACAAGAAGCAATGGATGGAAACTAATCAAGGAGAAAAGCAACCTAGGAGAAATTTCCTGACAGAAGTTGTGAGTGCTCCAACACTGGAAGTTTTTAAGAAGAGATTGGATAACCATTTGTCTGAAATGGTATAGGGTTTCCTGCCTGACCACTGGGTTGGACTAGAAGATTTGCAAGGTTCCTTCTAACTCTGTTATTCTGTTATTTCATAATTTTCTTTTGGGTGCTGGAGACAGGAAAACCCACTGTTACATTCTTGAGGAACGGGACAGGAACAATTGTGTGCTTTGCATCTTGAGCGCCATCAATCTTTCACTTAGCATCAATCCTAAAAATAGTTGATAGCTTATTCTCAATCCTTCTTTGCTAAATAATAGTTACTTGACAAGTCTGTCACAACTGCTTTTGTGACACATGATCTTTCCATTTATCTGTCACCTAATTCTGCCTTTGTGAAATGAAAAAGCTTTAGTCTAAAATTATTAATATTGCTAACTGCTCAAAAAGACTAATTCCATGAACTTTTATGAAAATTTGGGATTCTGGAGCATCCTGTTCTCTAACAGCACAAGCTCACTGACCAATGTAAAGAGCCCCCTAGATGATATTATTATTATTGTTGTTGTTGTTGTACAATTGTATCACAGCGGCCAGTTGTTTCGCCGGATTTGGCATTGGTTACTAGTCGGGCCCCACCCAGGGGCCTAGGACGTCGTAACGTATTTTCGTAATATGCGTGCAGATCCAAGCAGTGCGGCTTTTTGCATTTGACTGATGGTGATTTTGTCAATTTTTAACTGTTTTAAATGTAATTCCAGTGCTTTTGGAATAGCACCCAGTGTGCCAATTACCACTGGAATTACCACTGCTGGTTTGTGCCATAGTCGTTGAATTTCGATTTTTAAGTCCTGATATCTTGCGATTTTTTCATGTTCCTTCTCGGCGACCCTGCTATCACCTGGTATTGCGATGTCTATGATTGTGACCTTATTTTTCTCAACCAGTGTGATGTCTGGTGTATTATGCGCCAGTATTTTGTCGGTTTGTATACGGAAATCCCACAAGATCTTGACCATCTGATTTTCGGTGACTTTTTCAGGCTGATGTTCCCACCAGTTTGTTGCTGTTTTAATATTATAATTTTTGCACAAATTCCAATGGATCATTTGTGCTACTGAATTGTGCCGCAATTTATAATCAGTCTGCGCGATTTTTTTACAGCAGCTGAGTATGTGATCAACAGTTTCATCAGCTTCTTTGCAAAGTCTGCATTTGGCATCATCAGAGGATTTTTCGATTTTGGCCTTAATGGCATTTGTGCGGATAGCTTGTTCTTGCGCAGCCAGGATTAGTGACTCTGTTTCTTTCTTTAATGTACCTGTTTTTAACCATAACCAAGTTTGTTCACTGTCCACTTTATCTTTTATTTTTTCCAGAAATTGACCATGCAGTGCTTTGTTCTGCCAACTCTCCATTCTTGATTTTATCACATCTTTTCTGTATTCTTGTTTTGTCTGTTGGGCCTTCAGTAGATTTTTGTTCTTTACTTCGATTAATAGATGTTCTTGAGTGTCTTTTAAATAATCAGCCAGTGCATGTTTTTCTTCTTCAACTGTTTGCTTCACTTGTAATAATCCTCTGCCACCTGATTTTCGGGGCAGATATAGTCTATCAGTATCACCACGTGGATGTAAACTGTAGTGCATTGTCATTAGTTTCCTGGTTTTTCAGTCCAAAAGGTCCAAATCAGCTTGTGTCCAGTTAACTATGCCAGCTGTGTATCTTATAACTGGTATTGCCCAGGTATTTATGGCCTTGATTGTATTTCCACCATTCAATTTAGATTTCAAAATTTTCCTAACTCTGTTGGTGTACTCTCGCCTGACAATAGTTTTTACTTCTCCATGCTTGATGTTATCCAACTGCAGAATGCCTAAGTATTTGTAGGCTTCATTTTCTTTGCATTTAATTAGTTGGCCATTGGGCATTTCAATTCCCTCAGATGCAGTGATTTTGCCCCTTTTTATGGATACAGTGGCGCATTTTTCCATGCCAAACTGCATTGAAATATCGGTGCTGATTTTCGGTGACTTTTTCAGGCTGATGTTCCCACCAGTTTGTTGCTGTTTTAATATTATAATTTTTGCACAAATTCCAATGGATCATTTGTGCTACTGAATTGTGCTGCAATTTATAATCAGTCTGCGTGATTTTTTTACAGCAGCTGAGTATGTGATCAACAGTTTCATCAGCTTCTTTGCAAAGTCGGCATTTGGCATCATCAGAGGATTTTTCAATTTTGGCCTTAATGGCATTTGTGCGGATAGCTTATTCTTGCGCAGCCAGGATTAGTGACTCTGTTTCTTTCTTTAATGTACCTGTTGTTAACCATAACCAAGTTTGTTCACTGTCCACTTTATCTTTTATTTTTTCCAGAAATTGGCCATGCAGTGCATTATTATTACTACTATTACTATTACTATTACTATTACTATTACTATTACTATTACTATTACTATTACTATTACTATTACTATTACTATTACTATTACTATTACTATTACTATTATTATTATTATTATTATTATTATTATTATTATTATACAATTGTATCACAGCGGCCAGTTGTTTCGCCGGATTTGGCATTGGTTACTAGTTGGGCCCCACTCAGGGGCCTAGGACGTCATAACGTATTTTCGTAATATGCGTGCAGATCCAAGCAGTGCGGCTTTTTGCATTCGACTGATGGTGATTTTGTCAATTTTTAACTGTTTTAAATGTAATTCCAGTGCTTTTGGAATAGCACCCAGTGTGCCAATTACCACTGGAATTACCACTGCTGGTTTGTGCCATAGTCATTATTATTATTATTATTATTATTATTATTATTATTATTATTATTATTATTGGAATTCAGAAATACTACAATAGCTCTTATCTAACTGGGACACTTCTACTAGCATCAGCTAACCCTGAACAAGTTAAGTGAACTAGGAGGTGCACTAATCTAAAATCCTCTAGCATGCCTTGGGAAATATGATTTCTTTTATCTGAAAAACAAATCTTGGTTTGTCCCAATTTGGGAAATGCTATTCCACCTGTTAATGAGGAAATGCAATTATGATCACTTTATGTGAGGTGTCTTAAGCTTTCTGGAGTGAAATACAAAATGAAGTGAGCAATAAGTACACTTTCAGAGGAAATCACATCATTTGTTACTCTACAAACCTGCAACAAAGTCAAAAGCTATGATATTGATGCAGCTATTAATAAAGAAGACTTTAAAGGAGCCCTAAAGCTAGAGCAGGTGTGCTGGAAGCGAAGAAGAATGCACAAAATGTTTTGAATCAAGCCATCTGAAATTCAAAATTCCCCATTTCAAGAAAGAAGCATTCTGCTTCAAATTCAAAAATAGCTACTTTGATTGGAACATGGGTGTTTTGAGATTCCAAAATACTTAAAACATAGCAATAGCAATAGCAGTTAGACTTATATACCGCTTCATAGGGCTTTCAGTCCTCTCTAAGCGGTTTACAGAGTCAGCATATTGCCCCCAACAACAATCCAGGTCCTCATTTTACCCACCTTGGAATGATGGAAGGCTGAGTCAACCCTGAGCCGGTGAGATTTGAACAGCCGAACTGCAGAACTGCAGTCAGCTGAAGTGCTGCATTTAACCACTGTGTCACCTCGGCTCACATTCTCTTTGATATATCATAAGGAGATTTCAAAGGCTCAGGATCACTTCTGAAGGGCATCATATTTAGTAAATATTGCCTAACTAATCATGATAAGTATTCAAAATCTCTGCATGGATCAAAGATGAAGGCATCTCTTTAGATAGGCTTTCCTTAATAGTGATTTGGCCTTATCAGCACACGTACTTCCTCAGATTGCGATTCTGTTTCCTCAGTTTGGCAATCTGTTTCTCAGCTCCATTGAACCTCAGTGCATTGTAAATTTAAAAAGTTCACATATTTTTTCCAATATTTTTTCCATATTTAATTCTTTATTGACACACATTTTAAATAAATAAAAAGCAGATACTGTGTAAAACGATTACACAAAGGTAATTATAATAAATCAAACATGAAACTAAACATTGCAGATTAAATAAATACATGAAAAGAATTGATTACAAGACATCAAGAGTGATTTCACTAAACAAAATGGTGGGAAAAGAATTAAATTTAGACCGTGATTGGGAAGCATAATAACTTACGGAGAATACATATGGAGAGGTGTTTGCTGTGAGCGCGTGCATATAAATGAAATATAAAAATATTTATTTGGAGATAATTAAATTATGGGGAGGGGAGGGGAGAGGAAAGGAGTGAAGAGTAGAAAAGGAGAGGAGAGGAGATGCTTCTTTGGAGTACAATTACTAACTGGCTGTAATGTATAGCAATTTTGTACATAGCCAGTATTTTCCGTACGTTGTAAAAATATGGAAGTTCATTGTGACATTTTCCAGAATCATCCAGTTATTTCTAATCAGCAAATTAGCAAAATTTCAGCTAGTCAAGCAAAGAAGATTTTTTTACCCAGTGCTCCTGTGCTCCTAAACCTGTATTCCAGTAGAGTTGATAAATCAGAAGGAGTTTTGGGAGGAATATGTCTGAGCAGCTAGGAGTCAATGTAGCTTCTGTGATCATTCTGACAGCATAGCAACATCTTTCAAATAGATCACCAGCAATTGAAAACTTTGGTCCCCCTCCATCTCTGGCATAAGAAATATTTTTCAGGAGGAGGATCAGAAGGCTTTTTTATATGACTGATATAGCATCTATCCTTGATAGCCATAGCAATAGCACTTAGACTTATATACCGCTTCACAGTGCTTTTACAGCTCTCTCTAGGTGGTTTACAGAATCATCCTATTGTCCCCAACAATCTGGGTCCTCATCTTACCCACCTCGGCTGAGTCAACCTTGAGCTTGGTGAGATTCGATCTACCAAATTGCAGTCAGCTGGCAGTCAGCAGAAGTAGCCTGCAATACTGCCCTCAAACAACTGCATCTCATAATGTAGTTATGTGGTTGATAATGTAGTTGATCCCATGAAGGTCGCAAAAGATGTGAGATTTCAGTTGCCAGTTGGTTATGAAAAATATGCCTTATTTGCAAGTAATAGAACAGTTTCTTCAAGCTATCTGGATAGGAATAAAAGTGCTAGAAGGACTTTTTCCTTTGCATGTTCTTTATTTAGCTGTCTGATATCTCCTTTATTTTTCCACAGTGTGTATCATGAATGAAAATATAATTCAGAATGGCAGTGTCTGAGGCATTAGTGAAGGTTCAACTACTTCTATGTGCCTTAAAACACTGAGAAACAAGTGATCTCAAAAGTGTACACCTGGAAAAGGTTTGGAGGGGGGGGAACCATGCCCAAAAAAACTTGACAGTGGGAAACAAAAGGGTTTTCCACAAGGAGCAGATCCTCTCTGCGTGGATAAAGGAAATGGAAAGACAGTCCCAGAGTATTATTTAGTGGTTTGTTTAACCTATTTATACACCATTTTTTCATTAACACAAGAAATTAATTAACATCACCTAGATCAGCGGTCACCAACTGGTGGCCCATGGTCGGCAGAAACATCTTTGCATTTTTGCATTTTTTATATTGCACTAAATCAGGGATCCTCAAACTGCAGTCCCTTGGCTGGAAATGGCTCGCTGAAGCAATTACTCCCACTCACTGACAGGATGGGGTCCTTCAGGCACTTAGCTTGGCTGCCTTTTTAGTAGCTCCAGCCCTTCCTGCCCTCCCTCCCTGGGAGTCCAGGTGCTTCAGTGAGCGGTGCGAAAAACTTTGGCAGAGTTTGCAGGGAGCCGACCTAGTGCCTGGGCTGGCTACAATACACACATTAATTCTTCGCTGTATTTGAGATTCCTAGCTGCAAAGGACAGCAAACCTAGGGTTGACTCCAGGTGCTTCTCTCTGCTAACAGATGGCCAAAGTAAGTGCCTGAAAGTTCCCGTCCCATCACTAATTCGTATTAGTGGTCCACAGAATTTAAAATTATGAATTTAGTGGTCCCTGAGGTCCGAAAGTTTGGTGACCCCTGACCTAGATAATGTCTGAATATATTTGCACACAGCACGTATGAACAAGGTTACATTCATCAAACGAAGAATCTTTTCCCATGTCGTCATAACGTAAGAAATACAAAGTGGGTACAGCTAGCAATTAAACTGAAATTAAATAGATTGCAATAGCGTATGTTTGAAGGGGTGTTTGTGCTACAGAATACCTACATGAGTCTGGCTTCTCGGAAATGTGCCACCGCAAACTCCGTCATAGGGTAGTGGCAAATATCAACAGAGTTTATAGGTGTGCTGGTCCTGGAAACTTCTGACTCTGTGCTGGAGGCAGACTTCTGAAGAGACAGAAAACCAGTCATCAGAGAACTGCTACTCTTGGTACTGAAAAAAATTCATCCTGTGATATTCATATTCCATCTCTTGCTTTGTCTTCATACTTTGCAGTCTCTGTGGTTTGCATTTCTTCAGCAACACCATAGTATCCTCCCTTCACTTTCTTGCATGACTAATCCCCTCGGCCTCTGCTTCAACCCTCACCTCCTCGATAACCATTTTCTCCTGGGTGTTTTTCTTCCAGACGGTTCGGACTTCTTCCTGTTGATTCATGTGGAGGTTGAGGTAATCGGGAGCTGCCACCACCTGCACCATTCCAGCAGGGAAAAGGCCAGAGCGCCCACCAATAGAGCCAAACTGCCAACCTGAACAGAAAAGATGGAAATTAGGCTGGCCAACTTTAACTTACATTGTCTTTGCGATGTATTAGACATAGGGCAGCCTCTCCAAATCTGAATAGGCTACTGGTTTGTGAGTTTGAAACTCCCCAGAATTTTTTAATCAGCATATCTATTGAGAACTGTGCCACAAAAATTAGCTTGTCTGATCGAAGCATTAGTGTGTGTGGGTGTGTGGGTGTGCTGTCATTATGGACTCTTGATATTAGTTATTTGTGGCTGAATGATTTCACAGAATTGAGTTCCTGACATACATACACATTACTAAAGTATTCAGTAATGTGTGAGAACTCTCAACAAATGCAGCCATATTGGAATTTGGAACATCCTGTTTTTTGAGCTTGAAACGCCTTGTTTTGAATGTGAGACAGCAGGGCAAGGGGCAGTCTTTTGAATATATGGCGTTTGTGAGCTCAGAACCGTGATGGTGAACCTATGGCACGCATGTCCAAAGTGGCATGTGAAGCCATGGCATGCACGGTCTTGCCTGTTTGTCTTCTGGGTTTCTGGCATACATACACGCGCGATGATCAGCTGTCCTTTGCGCGTGGGGCAGTGTTGAAAACTGGTGTGCGCATATGTGCCAGCCACCTGATTGTTGGGTGCGCATGCATGCCAGAACCTGGAAGTTCAGCTTTTCCGGAGCGTTATCCTTTCACACACGCGGCAGTGCCGAAAACCCGCCTGCGCATGCGCACCAGGCACCAGGATCATCAGGCATGCCAGAACCCAGAAGTTCAGCTTTTCCAGAGTGTGGCCCCAATGAGCGTGCATGTGATATTTCCGTGCACTCGATGCTGAAAAGGTACATTGCTGGCTCAGAAGGACATAAGAGATCTGTTTTGAGCATGAAACAATTCCAAAATGCTCAAAAGCAGATACTGCAGTTGGCAGTCTTTGAAACAGCTGTTTCACTCTTGACAAGGAATATTTTGAGGCTGAGAGAGGATACATTGGACTTAATCTTTCTCACCTGGCTCCAGCCCCTTCATGGGAAGAAGTCGAATGAAGTCACCTTTCTTGAAATTTAAGAGGCTCTTGTCATCTGTCACGTAGTTACGCATAGCAATGACATAGTTGGAATCCTTTCGGAAGGACCGGGAGAGGAAAAACAGAGGCAAAGGGTTGAAATTATCGGTGGTCCTCAACTTACAACAGTTCATTTAGTGACCATTCAAAGTTACAACAGCACTGAAGAAAGTGACTTACAGTCATTTTTCACATTTACAACCTTTGCAGTATCCCTATGATCATGTGATCAAAATTCATACCCTTGGCAACTGGTTCATACTTATGACCATTACTGTGTCCCAAGGTCATGTGATCATCTTTTGCCACCTTTTGACAAACAAAATCAGTGTGGGATGGGGCAGATTCATTTAACATGATACTAACTTATCAGCTACAATGATTCACTTAACACCTGTGGCAAGAAAGGTCATAAAATGGGGCAAAACTCACTTAACAAATGCCTCATTTAACAACATAAATGTTGGGCTCAATTGTGGTTGTAAGTCGAAGACTATCTGTAGTTGGGGAAATAGGTTGATGTTAAAATGCTTACCTTTGCGCTCAGTGCTTTAGATGGGTTACCTGTACAATCACTCTAAAATCAGCCTACCTATAAGGATTCGTGGCTCTTACCTGTTTCAGTTCTTTCAGGAAGACTTCCACTGTAGCCTTGATCTGCTGAGCTTTTTGAGAATGAAGGATGAGCTGCTCGTTCTTCAGAGAGAACTGAAGGACATTCCGACTGATCAGCTCCAGAGAAAGAACATCTGCATAACTGAAAAATTCAACATGAACATGAATTCTCTGACTTGTTTGGCTTTCATTCTTGGATAAGTTCTTTAGCACCTACTTTACTAAGCCTAGGGGATGTGGTGGCTCAGTGGCTAAGAGTGGTTGGCAGTTCGGCCATTTGAATCCCTAGCGCTGCGTAACAGAGTGAGCTCCCGTTACTTGTCCCAGCTTCTGCCAACCTAGCAGTTTGAAAGCACACAAAAAATGCAAATAAAAAAATAGGGACCACCTTTGGTGGGAAGGTAACAGCGTTCCGTGTGCCTTTGGCATTTAGTCATGCTGGCCACATGACCACGGAGATATTTTTGGGTAACGCTGGCTCTTCAGCTTTGAAATGTAGATGAGTACCACCCCCTAGAGTCAGGAACGACTAACACATATGTGCAAGGGGAACCTTTACCTTTACTAAGCCTATTGGGATAATTTTTGTTAGGACATGGCTTCTGAACTCTCAAATGATATCTGAAATTATAAGAAACTTACTAGCACAAAAAGTACAAAAGACAGGGGTCCTCTGCTGTCCCTTTTGATCAACTTCTAAACCTGTACTTGCTGATCTCTTTAATCTGCTCCAATGCAGTCTAGACCAGGTGGCGCTACAACACGGGGGGAAAAAAGCTGTTTGAAAAATTCAAAATGATTCAGACAATGAATCAAACATGAGTTGAATGTGAAGATCAAAGCAAAGCAAAACTTGCTTTATTTTGTGTTTCATTGGGAATATGGGAACATTTGAATTTTTAAAAATTGAATACGTATATTTCTATGTATGTATTCTCTTTTGGTTTATCAAACGAAAGTATATAACATTTATTGAACGGTTAAGTAATGCGGGGGACTAAAACAGGCCCTGCTCACAAGCATGAAGTCTCATAGGTTAAGGAATAAAAAAAAAGAAGAAATGAAAAGATTCAGTATAACTGTAAAAAGCCAGACGTTTTCGGACGTGTGTTGGGAATTGATGTGCTGTGCAAATTCAGGTTATAAAGGAGTTTTTCACCAAGTGGAGTCAGTTGATGTTCTCCAACAAGCACCTGCATTATTTGCTACATCCACACTCAGCATGTGTCTATCCATCTCTTTGCCAGGTTTGCTAGTTTTTAGCATTCCACTGGCAAGGAGGCAACGGCCTCCCTCATGAATTTAGAAAACAGTTCTATAGTGGGTTTTGTTTGCTCTCACCTGAAGCTGCAAAGGACTTTCAGATGTTCAGAACTGAAAGTGGCTTCTTTGGATTTCTTCAACAGCTGCAGGCCCCTGTGAGAAACGCCCAGTATCTGGACATCGCTTCCATTTTCTCCCTATCAGAAAGGGAACAGACAGCAGCAACAACAAAATGGTTGACAAAATCTTCCCATGGTTTGCTCAAGCAGCAGGGAAATTTTTGTCAGAGGATGAGCAGTTGCTTTAGCTGGGCTCTTTGGATTAAATGTTTGATGGATGAAAAACTGCAGCCTCTTGCTCTGTTCCAGGCCACTGGGCCAGAAGAAAGAGGAACACAAAAGAGGCAGGTCAGGTCTACCCTTGACAAATTATTATTCCCCCTGACAACACTGTCCTTAGCGCGCGCGTGCGCGCACACACACAAATCCTTACCTATTTTCATTCTGAGTTTTGCAGTTTTACTTATCCAGATTAAATGAGATGATGGGACAAGAGAAAATTCCAGGTGAAAAAAAATATTGCCTATCTGGCTTGGCTGAGCAGTACAGGGGAAACCCAACCAATAATCCTTTAGTCTATAAACTATACTTAAATAAAGTAGAACTTAGCATAAGGGCTAAATCCAATTAAATAATAAAAATGACAGTGTGGTGTTGTGGCTAAAGTGCCGGGCTACAGACCTTGAGGTCTAGTTCTCTTTTAGGCAAGAAATCCAGGTGGTGGTGGTGGGTGGGTACTTTGGGCCAGTCATTCTCTCTCAGTTTGACCCACCTCACAAAGTTGTGAGGAAATTAGGGGGTGGGAGGGTTAGGTATGAACGCTGCCTTGAGATGATAAAAAATAGAGAGAATAACAAACAAACAAATTGTATTATGATCTGGAGACTGGTTTAAACACAGTGGCTGAAAACTTCCTGGTGTGGTCTACTTAACCCTGCTGTGGCCTAACTAGCTACCAATTCACACAGCCTACCTACTCATGGTCAGTTTTCAACAATGTCAGCCTTCATTGCACAGGCAACCTTTACGTAGCAGACAGCCTAGCCAAAAGGGCTGACCTGTTATTGATTTGCCCATAATAGCTGAAGCCCTGAGGGGATAGTAGCCCCTAAATCTTAGTGGAAGGACATAACAGGATGGTCGCGTTATGGAAGGCTGAGGTAGGCAAACTTACTTTTACTGGGAAAAGGCGAGAGAAATAGCTGGCCCAGTTATCACGCGCAGCCACCACTATTCTTTTCTTGATCCCTTCCTCTGTGATGGAGCTGACATCCATGCCCACATGGAATTCGGCTGATGGCAACAAAACAAAGGAAAAGTTTAATCAGCAGACTCAGATTTTGGATCATTTCCCCTGATGGAAGCAAGCTACAGAGATGACTTTAGCACACTTGGGAAACACATCAAAGAGTGCACTGTTTCCAAGGATAGCTTACAAGCAGGGAGCTGATGTTCTGCAGCCAGCGTTAGAGAGCCTTCTGTTGGAGCTGGTAATAGATCATAAATTTGCATTAAATAGGTTGTTTTAATAAGTTAAAGCTTTTGCTTATATTTTATTAAGGGGGATTTGGGGGATAGTAATGGGACTTGAGAATCTCTCCTCCTTTTTGAATGAGAAGCCATCAGAATCTGGAATAGGTCCAGCACAGTGGTGGGATTCAATTTTTTTTACTACTGGTTCAGTGGGCGTGGCATGGCTTGGTGGGCGTGGCTTGGTGGGCATGGCAGGGGAAGGACACTGTAAAATCTCTATTCCTTCCCCACTCCAGGGGAAGGTTACTGCAAAATCCCCATTCCCTTGCAATCAGCTGGGACTCGGGAGGCAGAGAATAGATGGGGTGGGGCCAGTCAGAGGTGGTATTTACCAGCTCTCTGAACTACTCAAAATTTCCACTACCAGTTCTCCAGAACTGATCAGAACCTGCTGAATACCACCTCTGGTCCAGCAGAAGGAAACATGCATGTGTGAAAGAAAGCAAATTTTGTGGCCGAAGGGAGAAGAAAGAAATGCAAGTTTCTAAGTGAAACTGTGGGTGCAATTTCAGAGGGCTACCCATACTGTTTCCTGCCTTTTAGAAGTGCTTGTTTGCTTCCACTCATCTTTGCAAATAAAGCAAGCAGACATTTCAAAACTCTAGTGCAAATTCACCTCAAAGAAACAAATCCCGATAGCACTGCTCTGAGACATTTTTTTTCCTTTTGGAAGAAGTAGGAATGCATAACAAGTCTTTATCATATATAATTGCAGTGAGATTAGGTTGGATCAAGTAGGTTTGGGACATGTGCATGTAAAATGGCTAGCAGAAAGCACCCTGGATTTTTATACTTCTGGATCAGGATCTCTTTGGGTTATGCATAGCAGTGCTACCTCTTCCCAATCTCTCTGGAGTGGGGATGCTGAAGAATAATTAGCAGGAAACAGATTTTATTGCCCAAATGGAAGAAAAACAATGCCATGTTGCCATTCCATGCCCAGAAAGCAGCTAGATTGGCAGATGAATCTTCTTTTGATGGAAGTGATGCTGAGCAATAATGCCCTCCAAGGTATCCAAAACAAGAAGCTGGCTCCTGGGGTGGAAATAAGCTATGTGCCATTGGCAGTTCTGTCTTCCAAAGGAAGGGAGATGCTGGGTTGCCTCGTGTTATTGAATGGATTGAGAGCCCTGAACATCTGGACCTTGGGATTGAGCAGAAATTCATCTGACACAATGCTGCTAATTATTTCAATCCCTAAGTACATTTATCACTGAGTGAGGAACATTTAGAAATGGGTTATTTGTCTTAGCAGGAGAGTCTTCAGTGGGTTCAGTAACAGATTGTGAAGGCAGAAGATGGTTAAACATATAACAGTTCCCATAACTCTAGTGAATAAAAAGATGGAAAACAATTCTTCAGTTTTAGATGAAAAGTTCATGCCTCTAAGATACTTGAAGACCAGGAAGGACACATGGCTTCCTTACTTAACAAGTCTTTCATTTTGCGCCTCTCCTCTTTGGAAATTCGAATGCATGACTCGGAGTAAGTATCTCTCAAGATCTGGGAAGGAAAAAAAATGGATTTCAATTCAACTCATAAGACTTATAATGCAAGTGTCAAGCTTTGAAACAGAGCATATGGAGTAAACCAGGTATATTCTTTGAAAAAGACAAAACGTAATAAAGAAAAAAAATAAAAGATGGAGTCTTAGGATGAAAAGGCTGATGACGAAAAGAAAAGTGAATCTCTCTTATCTTTCAGACACACGTTCTCTCTGTCTCTCTCTGCCTCTGTCTCTATCTCTGTCTCTCTCTTTCTCTCTGTCTCTGTCTCTGTCTCTCTGTCTCTCTCTCTCTCTGTCTCTGTCTCTCTCTCTCTGTGTCTCTCTCTCTGTGTCTCTCTCTCTGTGTCTCTCTCTCTCTCTCTCTCTCTCTGTCTCTCTGTCTCTCTGTCTCTCTGTCTCTCTCTCTCTCTCTCTCTCTCTCACACACACACACACACACACACACACACACACACACACACACACACAAAATACTTACCTGGTCACATAACAGATTCAAGCAGTAAGGATGACTGAAATTTTCCCTGGGATAAAACACCTATTGAGGAAGAGATCCAACACAAAGTTGTTTTCACATATGCAAAATAAAATCATGACTCAAAATAGCAAATGATTCTGTACATTAATATATTCAAACACAATTCATTGAGTGAGGATAACATACATTTCATTTTGCAGGAGTAGTGGCTTATCAACACAAAACTCTATCATGGCATAGGAAAAGTAATTAAACTCATCCTATCTATTTGAAGGTTATTCTTCTCCAGCCAGTCCTACAATCAGACATGTCGCTTCTAACCAGTCTATACTAATCTCCATCACAGTGAGTCAATTATTATGGTATATGCTTTCACACTAATAACCGGTAGAAAGGTTTACCACTTTTTATTATTTATTATTTTTATTTATCAAGTTTATGGGCCACTCACCTTTCCACAGAGTCATTGTCCTGACCCCATTTTTAAAGATTTTTTTAAATCCAATTTTTATTATTTTTATAAATAACTCAGGGTGGCAAACATACCTAATACTCCTTCCTCCTCCTATTTTCCTCACAACAACAGCCCTGTGAGATGAGTTGGGTTGAGAGAGACCGAGTGGCCCCAGGTCACCCTGCCCTCTTTCACCCCCAAAGTAGGAATAGAACTCAGAGTTCCATGGTTTCTAGCCCAGAGCCTTAAACATTAGATCCATCCCAACTCTCCACAATTGATTGCTACCAATGATACAATAGCAATAGCACTTAGACATACATACCACTTTCAAAGTGCTTTACAGTCCCCTCTAAGTGGTTTACAGAGTCAGCCTATTGCCCCCATCAATCTGGGTTCTCATTTTACCCACCTCGGAAGGATGGAAGGCTGTGTCAACCTTGAGCCTGGTGAGATTCGAACTGCCAAATTGCCAGAAGCTGGCAGTCGGCAGTTAGCAGAAGTAGCCTGCAGTACTGCACTCTAACCCCTGCACCACCACAGCTCTTAACCCACATCAGCCATCCCAGTGTTCATAATAACCCTAAGACGACCATCCAGAATAAGCATACAGGACAGAAGGCACTGAAATTATCCAGACACATTTTGCAGAATGGGGGCTGCAAGAGGATTAGCCACCAAGTGCCCAAACTGTGGGAGATGCTGTCACTACAGAGAGATGTGATTGCTAATTTTAGTAGCTAAACATGACCAGGATAACCATGCAAGAAGGTGGGACCATGACACACCTCTTTCCGCAGGAAGAGTTTCCAGATAGGGTTAGCATAGGAGAAACTGACACTAGCAGAAAGATTGAAGAGCTGGGTTTTGACATTAGCGTCTTCCAACAGTATCTTAGTCGAATCTACGTCTGAAAGAAACAGAAAAAGAAGGGAATGTAGCATTCTACTTTGTATAGGTTGTTTTTTTAAAAGTTATCCTCAAAGCAACTGAGAATATTTTGAAATATCTCTGAGATCTTCTTGACCTACAAGGGCATTCTCAAGTTCAAAACAAAATAGCATCTCCTCTTAAAATGGAATTTCAGTAAAGATTCTGGCTCCCAGCTACCTTCCTCACAGTATCTATGAGCAGATTTAAAACTACCTACATAAAACAAAACCAATCGTGGACCCATAAACCATTGCCTGCTATAATAAATGCACAGAGTGCCCTTCACTGAAAGACTTCCACTGTAATAATTCAATTTAAAGTAATAAAGAAAAAAATGTCATTTGACATGAGATTGGTGGCAAATAAATTTCATAATAAATAAATACTCAATATTCAACCTTTTTTATTTTTGCTCCTGGTACAATATTATATAAACCCAAAAGGTGAACTAAAATAATTTGTGCAAATAATAAATTCAAAATAGTGCAGAACGTTGCTACTGCATCCCCCTTACAGTTTTACTTCTGTGCTATAAAATTATGCTACTTATGAAACATAATGAAGACCAGGCTATATTGCATAGCTTTAGCCAAATTCAATTAGTTTTGTAAAATAAATGTGTCCAGAGTTACACCCAAAATGCTTACCACTATTTCCCTAGGAAAGGCACTCCCTCTGGAATGATGGCTACTTCCTAACTTAATCAATGGCAGATGTGCCAAACAAAGTCTACAGGATCAGAGAGGGTTTGCTTACCTTTTGTGCCAGCTGTTTCATCTGTGACAGAATCTGGAGGAAAAGAAGGGGGTGGGCCAGGAGGGGGAGGAGGAAGCACCAAGCCTTCAGGACCAAAAACACTTCTGAGTGACAATTGTTTTTCTTTGATGGTATTGGAGGGTTTGACTGGTGGTAAAGGTGGTGAGGACTTAATTTTTTCAGAGGAGACCTGGGATGGGGGAGCAGAAAGGAAGAGCAAGGGCTCAGTTCAGCCATGGCCGTATGTCACTCACATATGATTAGCATCTCATTCACATCACACAGCTAGCAAGTTAGTCTTTGACAACAACATGCAATATAAAAAGCAAATAAGAATGTAAGATGGAAGCTTTCTGGTGGAAATCTTCTAAGTTACTCAAGACAATTGGCATTTCATTTGCTCATTTCATTTGATAGACCTTTACAGATGGACTTACTAGGATGATTTAAATGGAACAAACATTATAAATGTTATTAACAGTTTATTAGTAGTAGCTTTTAACAGCATCTAAATAGAGTTAGCGGTGCCTTATCTCTAGGTCAAATCATGATATCTCTTGGTTCAGGCTATGAAAATTATTTTCAGAAGATTGAGTTCCATCCAGAGAACAGACACGGCATTTCCATTGACTGAGTGGTGATAACTACAGCCATATAGGTTACGTGCTGTTTTCATATGTTATGAAAATAAGTTATATTTTATATTTTTCCTTCAGTGGCAGATATAGGTTTATCTGATTTTTATCCACAGGCTGGGTAAAGAAAAGGTGAATTATTCAAAGCTTCCCAGTGAGTACTATGAGCTGACTGGAAATTTAAGTCTGCAGATTTTGATAGGACATTTCCTTCTCTACACTAGATTGAAGGTAGCCCATCAAACACTCACCGATGGATGATCCAATCCTAGAGCCTCCAGTTTTGCTAAAGCTTCCTCCTTTGGCTCACCTTTAGTAAGAGATTTAGAGACGTCTCTGCAATTAAACAAAAACCAGCTAAGATGACCTGTTGGGTGGACCACCATGGATTGTGCACAACAAAAGGCCTAACCATAGAGACTTGTTTATAGAAGTTCTCTTACATATGTAGATACAAAAGCTCTATGGCTGTTCCTATGGTAGGAAGGGAATCCTGTGACAAGATGGTTAGTCATTTATGCAAGAAATTTGGAGACAAATATTTTGTCAATGACCAACTCACACATTAACAGACTTTCCTCCTTCCCTCAAACTGAGGGAAGTTCTAAGAGTGGCCTGAATCTTTTCTTTCTGCAACTTCAACCACCAAGGGAGATCTTTGATCAACTTGGCACATCTCTTACCTAGCAGGCATGATAGGTTTTGGTGGTGGAATTGGACGTTTCTTGTGGGTTTTAATAATGTTGCGTATCTCTTGGCTTGGTTCAGGCTGTTCAGGCTTTATATTCTGGAATTTCCTCTCCTGATAGTTTTCCAGTTGTGTAGGAGGTGGCAAATCTGAAGTAAAAAAATAAGAGTATATTTTTCCTTTAAAAAAATACTACCCTATTAAACCTCCTCCCCTCCCACATACTCTATTTTGGTATTCTCCAATAGTTTCTAAACAGCTACTTTCCAATCTTTTACACAAATATCTTGCCCTTTTCATCCTAAAAGTCTGTAGATATTCTCAGTCATCCAGGTCATGGTTGTCCCAAAGGTGCTTTTTCAGGAGGCAACTGGACTTTCTTGTTTTTTCTTCTGAAGATGTTTAGCTTCTCATCCAAGAAGCTTCTTCAACTCTGACTGGATAGTGGGGAATGGAAGGATTTATATTCCTTGCAGACAGCTGGTCATCTGCATCCTTTTAGAGGGTTGTTGAAGCACTCCGAGGTTTCTCCGTGTTTTGGGATGAACACCCTTTGAATGGTATGGGAGTAGGATTGGATTTCCAGAGGAAAAATTGCAGACTA
Source organism: Thamnophis sirtalis (assembly GCF_051295495.1). Classification (NCBI taxonomy): domain Eukaryota; kingdom Metazoa; phylum Chordata; class Lepidosauria; order Squamata; family Natricidae; genus Thamnophis; species Thamnophis sirtalis. The sequence goes on from NW_028261383.1 coordinate 124,434,625, forward strand.
CAGGAACTAGAAGCACTATTTAGGTGACCCTGGGGACACAGATAAACCTCCAAGTGCTTCAACGACTGTCAGAGCTGAAAAAGCTTCTTGGATGAGAAGCAAAATGTCTTCAAAAGAGAAAACAAGAAAGTCTAGTTGCTTCCTGAAAAAGCACTTTTGGGACTGTTTTCATCCTGTGTACATGTCTAAGAAACTAGAATGGGCAGTGAGACAAACAGCCAAAGCAACTGTTTCAGAATAGAAAAGTTGAAAGAACAGGATGGAAAAGCAACCTCAGATTCCTTGGATAGAGTGCTATATAGATTTGTTGAGTGAGTGAGTGAACGAATGAAAGAACAAACGAACGAATGAATATGTCACCGTCTCTTTATTCTGTGCCCTAATCATAGCCCTTCTGCAGAGATCAATATGAAGGAAGTTATTTGGGGTGCAGAATCATACTCTCACCCATAAAATGCTATTACTGCATTTTTTGGAACTTCTCAAGAACATGCTGTAATGTGAAAGGCAAATAGAAAAATTGGTCTATAGAAGATTAATATAAAAAATAATGGACTGTCCTGCAGTTTGCTCAGACTGAATAGTGGTCAACACCTAGCTGATGTCTTCTTCCATGCCTTAATGTTTTGGCATTATTTCTTTATCATATCTGATAAAATCAGGTAAAATCTTTATCATATCTGATAAAATCTCCAAGATTAATATCAGACAAACAATCAAGAAATAGACAGTACTTCAACCAAGGAACTGCCAAATAAACTAATAGTAAACAGTCCAACCAATGAATCTCCAAGGCCCCTTCGACCAAGCCACTAAAATATAAACTGAGAGCAAACCCCACTCATCGCTTAACACTGATGATGTTACCTAGTTTGGATAATGAAATGTCTGCAAGAAAACAAGCAAGTTCAGTGAGCACCAAGGACCCCTTCAAAATCAGCTATTATCTACAAGAATATCTGCTGCAACAAACAGATCATTCCCAAAACAGGTATGGCAGCCCTTTGGGTCCACTCGCAACACCATTAAGAATCACGCTGTTGCAAATCTCTTGCACGAGCTTTTTACAGTATTCAGATTAACAGAGTTGGAAGGGACCTAGTCAAGAGTTGGAAGGGTCATCTAGTCCAACCCCCTGCCCAAGCAGGAAACCCTACATCTTCCTCTACCTAGGATGGAACTCACAACCTCCTGATTGTGAGGTGAGAACTCCACCTCTAGGCCATAACAGCAAATCAGAAATGTTCAACAGTTTACCTGAATTTGATTCCTGGTTGGCACTTGGGTCCTCTGACTTTTCTTTTACTCTACGACTTTTTGAAGAGACTTTCTTCAATGGAGCAGCTTCAATCCCTATAAAAGAAGAGGTTCAGGCATTGATCTACATTTTGTTCCAGCATCAGTCTAAGCAAAATCTACAAGAAACCAGACTAACAGAGGTTGTGAAGGACTTAGAGGCTGATACAGCTAAATTTTAAAAGTTTATGCATTATGGACAATCAGAAGTAGACTACTCAACTAGTCCTCAACGTATATCCACAATTGCGCCCAAAATTTCTGTTGCTAAGTGAGACATTCGTTAAGTGAATTTTGCCCCATTTAATGACCTTCCCTGCCACATTTGTTAAATGAATCGCTGCAGTTGGTAACATGGTCGTTAAGTGAATCTGGCTTCTCCCCATTGATTTTGCTTGTCAGAAGGCAGCAAAAGGAAATCACATGACTCTGAGACACTGCAACCCCCATAAATATGAACCAGTTGTCAAGTGTCTGAATTTGACCACGGAGATGCCGCAATGGTCATAAGTATGAAAAATGGTCAGTGCCGTTTAACTTTAAACAATCACTAAATAAATTATTGTAGGATTATCTGTATACAGGGAGAAAGAACTGCATTAAGACTTAGATGTCACTATGACAAAGGTGGCAAATTTAGCAAATCAAAGATTTTGATTATTCTAAACCATGTAAAATTATCAGAGAATATGACTGGAACAAGGGTGGGTTCTGGCTGGAGTTACTGCCAGTTTGCTTATGCGCACGCTTCATGCGCACATGTTGAATGTGCCTTGTGCGCGCAAGTGCAGTTCAATAGAAATTGTTCTGTGCATGTGCACAGAAAATAGCAATAGCAATAGCAATAGCAGTAGACTTATATACCGCTTCATAGGGCTTTCAGCCCTCTCTAAGCGGTTTACAGAGAGTCAGCATATTGCCCCCAACAATCTGGGAAAAAAAATGGTGCCAGCGACGGTGGCAACTGGGAACCGGTTCAGAGGCATGTCCAGCCTGGGTGGCTGCGGGTACTGTGATCCAAGCCGGCATGTCACTACCGGTTTGGATGAACTGGGCCAAACAGGTAGGCGTCCACCTCTGGACTGGAAGTATTTTTTTTCCTGAATCCTAATAGTTGGACAATGGAGGCACAAAGCTGTCATTAGAAGTTCTCATCCTATTCCTGTTTCTATCTGGAGAACTGAAAAGACTAATCACATCCCAAGAATTCATTCGTATTCTTACAAAACGCACTTTACTTGGAAGTAAGTATAGCAATAGCAATAGCAGTTCGACTTATATACTGCTTCATAGGGCTTTCGGCCCTCTCTTATCGGTTTACAGAGTCAGCGTATCGCCCCCACAGTCTGGGTCCTCATTTTACCCACCTCGGAAGGATGGAAGGCTGAGTCAACCTTGAGCCGGTGAGATTTGAATCACCGAACTGCAGTTAGCAGTCAGCTGAAGTGGCCTGCAGTACTGCACTCTAACCACTATGCCACCTCGGCTCTTATAAGTATGAGAAGGCTGCAACAAAGATCTTGTTGCATTAATATAAAAAAAATGAAAATATGACAGTCTGGAAAGAACATTGGCTTACAACTCACCCATTCTCTGGAAGAACTCAACTTTCTTTTGGAAAGTCCCCCTAGAGAGGGAATCTACTCTGACGTCCGCAGTCACCTCCTCTTCCAAAATGTGGATCTAGGACATATACCAGATGGTGGGTTACAATTTGAATCGTGTCCTTGATTTCTACTTTAGAGAAATAGCTACACTGTATAATTCCAATATACTTCTAGATCAGGGATGTCAAACTTACGTTGTCACAGTGGCATCACGTAACATATCAGGACTTTTTTCTCCTTCACTAAATGAGGCGTGGGCATGGTCAACTCATGATGCATCCAGCCCACAAGCGGGGAGTTTGACAGCCCTGTTCTAGATCCACTTTCCCCAATCCCAGATGAGTAATAAAAATATGCATGGAAAGCATTTGATCAAAGCATATCAGCATCCTTGAAGGGGGAAAAAAGAGGCTGTCTAACTCTGACAGAGATTTCATTAAGTCATCTTTAGGACTCGATTTTTCCACATTACTCCCATTTCATCCTCAGAAGAATCTTAAATTCCAAATGGAGTATTATCCAGAAAAAGAATTCTATAAGGAATATACTCAGTACCGGTGATTGTGGTGGAGGTGAAGGAGAACGAGACTCTTGTATTGGTCTTGAAGATTCAGAAGGCTGTTCCTTTACTGACACCTTTTTTGACCTTGAAAGTTCAGGAGGCCTCTTGGGGAGTAATGTTTTCTTTGGGCTTGAAGGTGACCTGCTCTTTGGTGATGTTTGTCTTGGCCTCGAAGCTTCAGGTGATTGCTTCCTTGGTGATACTCGTGTTGATCTTAAGGATTCGGGAGAGCTTTCTGATGATGATGGCCTTCGTCTTAAATGTTCAGATGTCCTCCTCTTTGGTGTTGCTCGTCTTGGCCTTGACAATGTAGGTGAGCTGTGTGGTGAGGGTTGCCTTTGCATTGAATGTTCATGTGATCTATGTGAAGGTAATTGGTTTGGGTGGGAATGCTCAGGAGATCTATGCTTCTGTTTCTGCTGTTGATCCTGTTCTGAAATTTTCATGGCTTGAAGTGTCATCTGCTGAGCCTACAAAATCAATTTTTTATATATTTATTTAGTTTGTCAAACATGTGCGAGATAACAGGCGTAAGTATAAACATGGACATGACCACAGGAAATGGGTACGAATCAATGGGGACAATAGGACAGGGATGGTAGGCACGCTGGTGCACTTATGCACGCCCCCTTACAGACCTCTTAGGAAAAGGGTATGAGGTCCATGCTAGACAAAATTAATATTTTGTTGCTTCTTATTTACTTTGTGGATTTATATCCACCAACAGTCAGATCTCAATTACTTTTAATCGTAAATGAACTACGATTTCACTTTTATGTTTCAAAATTTTCATTTTCTTGTTCTCTTTTATGTTTCTCTTCTACATCTGTTATTCTCTAATATCTCCCACCTTGCTCTTAAGTAACGCTTAACACAAATACAATGAATACAGCAGTCATCGACTTATGACCACAAATTTCTGCTAAGTGAGACATTTGTTAAGTGAGTTTTTCCCTGTTTCATACCTTCCTTGTCACAGTTGTTAAGTGAATCGTTGCAGACGATACGTTAGTAACTGGCTTTCCGATTGACTTTCCTTTTCAGAAGGTCGCAAAAGATGTTAACATGATATTGGGACACAGCAACGGTCATAAATATGAACCAGTTGCCGAGCATCTGAATCTTGATCACATGATCATGGGGATGCTGCGAAGGTCATAACTTTGAAAAACAGTCATAAGTCACATTTTTCAGTGCCATTTGAACTAAACGAACTGTTGTAAGTCAAGGACTACCTGTAAATATGGTACCACTGGTGTATCTTTAATTCAGGAATTCACCCGTTTGTATATTTCAAACATGCACAAATTTGGCCAAATAATACCCCTTTCCACAAGGCAATTTCTCTCTACTAAACTCATTCCCTAGTACAGGTAGACTTCAACTTACAACAGTTCACTCAGTGACCGATTGAAGTTACAACGGCCCTGAAAAAAGTGACTTATAATCCTTTTTCACACTTATGACTGTTGCAGCATCCCCATGGTCACATGACTTACTTTGGGGTGCTTGACAATTGGCTTACTTTTATTGGTTGCAGTGTCCTATGGACACGTGATCACGTTTTGTGACCTTCTGACAAGCAAAATCAATGGCGAAACCAGATTCACTTAACAACCCTGAGACTAAAACAACTGCAGTGATTCCCTTCACAAATGTGACACTGGAAGTCGTAAAATGAGACAAAACTCACTTAACACATTTCTCATTTAGCAACCTAAATTTTGGGCCCAATTGTGGTCGTAAGTTGAGGACTACCTGTATTAGCTGCTCGGTCGTAACTTGGCCCTTTGATGCCTCACATTGCACAAGAAATGATTTCTTCAGATTGTTGTGGGAACTGGCAAACTAGGCATGACTCCCAGCCAAGGCAATTCACTGCCTTGCGTACTCTTTCACTCTAACGCTGTCACATACCAGAAACAGGGCTTGTTGGTTGATGACAGATTGCTGCTGAGCTGCTGCCTGGTTAGGATCCATGGATGGCATCATGGGGTGAGTCATCATCATAGCTGAGAGCAAAAACAAAAGAGAGAAGGGGTCACATAGAATCACAATGCATATGTCTCCCCACGCTGTTAAATGCACAGCAATTCTTGCACAAGCTACACAAGCTTCATCCCATCTGAGCCAGTGATGAAATTCAATTTTTTTTTTACTACCGGTTCTGTGGGCGTGGCTTGGAGGGTGTGGTGTGGCATGGCGGGCGTGACTTGGTGAGCATGTCAAGGGAAAGCTACTGTAAAATCTCCATTCCTACCCCACTCTGGTGCCAGCCAGAGGTGGCATTTGCCGGTTCTCCGAACTACTCAAAATTTCCACTATTGGTTCTCTAGAACCTGTCAGAACCTGCTGGATTTCACCCTTGATCTGAGCCTCAAGACATTGTGTTCCCATTACCTGGCATTCCCGGCATGGTGGCTGGCATCATTCCTCCCATAACTGGCATAGTTGGAAAAGTTGGCATGGTCATCATTCCAGGATAACCTGATGAATGGAGAAAATCTGACTTACTCCCATGAAACGAACAGCCAATTATGGCTCCCTAATTTGTGTTGTGCAAACCTGGATGACCACTAGATTGCAACAATAGGCTACCCTTGCGTTTGTCTGGAGCTTTGCAGCCCAGATATGATGGCCCTAAATAAAATTCACTTGAGGTTCTGTTCATATCTGTGAAAAATCTTCTGGTTTTCAACTAACAGTACATTTTAACTAGTGTGGTAAGGGGCATGCAATACAGACAGTCCTCGGTTTACGACCACAATTGAGCTCAAAATTTCTTTTGCTAAGTCAGGCATTTATTAAAGAATCTTGCCCCATTTTATGACCTTCCCTGCCACAGTTGTTAAGTGAATGATTGCTAAATTAGCAACACAGTTGTTAAGTGAATCTGGCTCCCCCATTGACTTTGCTTGTCAGAAGGTCGCAAAAGGGGATCGTATGAACCCGGGACACTGCAACCCTCATAAATACAAGTAGGTTGCCAACTGTCTGAATTTTAATCCTGCGATCATGGGGGACACCTCAACCTTCCTGTGTGTGAAAAATAGTCATGTGTTTATTAGTGTTGTTGTAACTTCAAACGGTCACTAAATGAACTGCTGTACTGAGATAACCGTGCAATTTTGTCATCCATCATGTCATGCCATGTGATATGAGTGAAAGATACTGCTGACTCACAGAATAAAGATACCATAGTTTGGAAATCAGCAGCAAAGGAATTTTCTATTTCTCAATATGAAGCCCCTCTCTGAGCTGTTGGTTATAAAGGTAAAGGTAACGGTAAAGGTTCCCCTTGCACATATGTGCCAGTCGTTTCCAACTCTACGGGGGCGGTGCTCATCTCCGTTTCAAAGCCAAAGAGCCAGCATTATCTGAAGAGTGGTCATGTGGCCAGCATGACTAAACACTGAAGGTGCACGGACCGCTGTTACCTTCCCACCAAACACGGTAGTTATATTATTGTTACGTATGGGCACATATGTTTTACCTTTGTAAAACATACCTGCAGTTACAAGTGCATTTAATAATATGAGCATTGTAACATTTTTTTTACATTTCCCCCTATAAAAAGGAATTATTGTATCTGAAGCATACAGAATTGTATACAACAGATTTTAGAGGTTTTTCATGTTCATGTACAGTGATTTTCCTCCACCCCCCTTTTTTTAACCACCTTAGGTGTAAGGAGAAATATTTAGGCCAATAATCCTTATCCCAGCAGTGTGAATAATAAGCCTCAATTCCAGAATTGCTTAAAAAAAAAAGAACAGTCACAGAAGCCACTATCTATCTCAGGGCCGGATGCGTCACATGCTGCCCACCCCCGGTATAGAGAAGTTTGGAGAAGTCCCAATATGTCACATGACATTGCCATGGTGATGTGAGTTTGACAGCCTTGATTTATCCTATCAAGTTGCTCTCCTCCCTGCATTCAAACTCGCACCTGAATAGACTCCTTGATTCATAGGTCCAATTTTCCCACCTCCTTTCATACGACCAGTCAGGTTTGCCTCATTTTCCATAGCCTGCAGAGAGGCAGGGTGGGGGGGAAAGAGATATCAACAGTTAGTTTCATCTCTAGCAATTCCTGGAGATCATATATCTGTGGCAAAAAGGAAGTGATCATAACCACTATCGCAGTTCTGTTCTCAGTGCCCACCCAGAAAGTGTCAGAAAGTGATGTATGAGGAACAGCAAAAAAAAACTTAGATGAGATTAGACTTACTGACATATGAGGTCTGGAGCCAGCATGTAACAGAGGTTCAAAGAGGCCATCCACATAGTGACCCAATTCTCTAGAGGGAGTTGGACTATCCATGGGGTCTAATTCGGGAAGGGGGAGGAGGAAGAGATAAAATCACTGTTAATCAAAGAAATAAAACTCCTGTCACTTCATTAACATCCCTTGCTCGTTTTCTCTACCTATCCTCAATGCATTGATTGAGCATCTCCCCCTCCCACCCAGATCTAAATATAGGGAGCCATGGCTTCAGGATGCAAAGATCAAATTCTCCCCAGCATTCTCAGATGCCTTTTGAACTCCTGACCTGAGATGGAGACTCACCTGGATGGACTGCCTTGTCAAACATGGGAGGCAGGGGAGGTGGAGGGAAAGAAGGGGCCTTAAAGGTTGGTGCAGGAGGGATATCCAAGGACTTCCTATCACAAAAGAAATGAGAGTGGGGGTCTCAAAAGCAGAGATTTCTGGGAATACAAGAGAGAGGCTGCTGGGACAGGAGGTAAGGAGGCAATCACTTACCTATTTGGAGAGTTCCTTTGAAAGTAGCTCACATCCCTCTCAGGGATAATAGGAAAATTAGAGGAGGACTGAGAAGGGCAATTTACTTCCTCCATTCCACCAACCAAATCCAACACAAAGTCACAGCCTGCTAAGTCCTGCCACTTGTTGCCGGTGAACATTGATATGGACCATCCGCGAGGGACAGTATCCAAACCCCTGAGATCAACAAAGTGAGGAGACACAGTGTCACGGGAGGTAGCAGAGGATACTATGAAGCAGTGAAAAGGACCAGGAAGATGGTATGAGTTGGAGACAGGAAGGAAAAGCATATGCTCTTCCTCCAGTTTCCGCATTACTACTTATGTGCTACTTAACATTTCATATAAACAATATGTGTAAGAATATCATAAAGTGCCCCAGAAAAGCTAATAGATTTCAAGGTATCATAGGGCCTATGCAACTGAGATAGAGTTGGGCTTTTGCAAATTAATTAAAGCCCAAATTAAATTAAATTATTCATTCATTAATATCCAATGGTCCATTAATATCAAATCTCTCACTGCAGAAGAGTCACCACTTAATAACTAATAAGGGCCACTGAATCCAGACAACTGTTTCAACAGTAAATGAAACAAATGTTATCATTTTCCTTCAAAATTATGCTTTCCCCAAGCTTTTGAATTACCTTGTAAAGGCTACAAAGTAAAAAGGATAGTTTTGTAGATTGTTTGGATGAGTTTTTAAAGGAACATGAAATCTCTGTTGGAAATTAGAAATTCTATCAAAGAATACAGTCTTTAGCTCTGGTGGACATCTAAAAACAACTAACTGGGTTTTTGAAAAAAGAGGCAAATCCAATTTCTCTTTGCCTTTAGATTACCTTGAGTTCAGGATCCAGCCTGCATATTGCTCTCCTGTGGTCCATGATTCCACTTCTGCTGAAATCCTTTCCTCTAAACCAAAGAAAGAGAGTTTAAAAATTATGAATATAACCTATAAGAAAATCTTGCTATACTTTATAGTGCATGCCAACTAGTCATAGTTCTTTCCTAGTCTCCCGCGCCTCAAAATATATTGTTTTATATATATGTTTGGAGAAATATCAACAACTTCAGATATGCAGATGATACCACTCTAATGGCAGTAAGTGAAGAGGAACTAAGGAGTTTCTTGATGCAGGTGAAGGAGAATGCAAAAGTTGGCTTGAAACTCATCATTAAGAAAACTAAGATCATGGCATCTGGATCTCTCAATTCCTGGCAAATAGATGGAGAAGAAATGGAGGTAGTGACAGATTTTATTTTCCCAGGCTCCAAGATCACTACAGATGGGGACTGCAGCCAAGAAATTAAAAGACGCTTTTTCCTGGGGAGGAAAGCTATGGCAAATCTAAACAGCATACTAAAAAGCAGAGACATCACTCTGCCAACAAAAGTGCGTATGGTCAAGGCTATGGTTTTCCCAGTTGAAATGTATGGCTGTGAAAGTTGAACCATAAGAGAGGCTGAGCACCAAAGAATTGAGGCCTTTGAACTATGGTGCTGGAGAAGACACCTGTGAGTCCCTTGGACTGCAAGGCAATCAAATAGGTCAGCCTTAGAGGAGATCAACCCTGATGGCTCTTTAGAAGGCCAGATCCTGAAGATGAAACTCAAATACTTTGGCACCTAATGAGAAGAAAGGACTCACTGGAGAAGAGCCTGATGCTGGGAACGATTGAGGGCAAAAAAGGAAGGGGACGGCAGAGAATGAGGTGGCTAGATGGAGTCACCGAAGATGTGAGCTTAAATGGACTCGAGATTGGACAGAAAGGTCTGGAGGAACACTGTTAATGGGGTCACGATGGGTCAGACACATATGTTTAATTCTGCAAGGTTGGATTCTTTTGGACGCCTCTCTTGTAGGTACATAGGATGCCATCCTGATAACTGAAAGGACTGCGAAAAGTGAATGGGCATACCAGGTTGCAGTGTGAGCAGCTCACTGTAGGGACAAAGTGAGATCGACCACTTAGTGTTATATATTTACTCAGAGATATTGTAAACTCTACTTAGAATCTTCCATACCACCATGTTTTTACCCTCAAGTTTAAAACATAGAGCAGGCCAAGGTTCAACTGTTATGTCTCTTTCTCCAACCTGTGTATCACAGAGGACAGAGAGACACTGATTTCATGGTGATACAACTGGATGACTCCCGTATTTTGTTACTGTAATGGCCCTGTCTGTTCTCATCCCCTGGATTTCTGACTTTGCTCTCATGCTAACATTGCATTATAAATTGCAGTGGGACAGGAAACCCTTCTCTCTCTCTATAGACCAAAAGAAAACAATGGGGGCATTTTGTATAAAGGTTTGTTGTACTAGCAGTCTTGCTAATTAAGACTTAAACCTTTGGAACAGAGAGCTTCAGTACATTTCACATACAGTTCCACACTCCACTTGTTTTTAAAATGCTATTACCGCGAACATAAAGCGAGACAGGAGACAATGGATGGAAACTAATCAAGGAGAAAAGCAACCTGGAATTAAGGAGAAACTTCCTAATAGTGAGAATAATTAACCCATGGAACAGCTGGCCTTCAGAAGTTATGGGTGCTCCATCACTGAAGATTTTTAAGAAGAGACAGGACAGCCACTTGTCAGAAATGGCGTAAGGCCTCCTGCTTGAGCAGGGGGTTGAACTAGAGGACTTCCAAGGTCCCTTCCAGCTCTATTCTGATTGACTGATCGAGTGCTGAATAGGAAAGCAACTTTTACCTTTATAAGTGCAGACTTCCAGCACCATCTTGCCTTTCCTCTGGTTGGCAGTCCACTCCAGGCCGGTGGGGGGGAAACTGCGGGACAGCTCCAAGTAACCCTCCGTCTGCTTCATGGAGGTTAAGAGTTTGTGCTGGCACATTCCGTTGTAGCCCTCCAGGCCATGATCTGACACAAACCTACATCCCAGCAAAGGAAGAGCCTTCAGTAACCATTGCTGCTATTTCAATGCTTCCTGAAACCCAGGGAGGAAAAAGCCCAGGGCTCGGCTGCTATGGATTCGCCTGGGTTCAGGAGAACCCGTAGCTAACATTATGGCTAGTTCAGAGAACCTCCACATCCCATCCCTGGCTGGCCACCCCTCCCCTCCCAGGAGTCTCCACACAGCCCATTTTGGATGCGAGGTAAGTGCAGGACCCGTGCAGGGCTTGGGAATGGGGAAAAATGGGCCTCCTGGAAGTTCCAGAAGGCCAGAAAAGGGCCCATTTCTGGCCTCTGGAGCCCAGGGGAGGCCGACTAGGCCATGCCCACAATGGCTATGCCCACCCAGCAACCAGGCAGAGAAGCTGTTGCTGAAATTTTTGAAGCCCACCCCTGAAAAAGCCCCACTTCTTACTTCAGCAGAGGCTTCTCCAAAGCTGGTGAAGGTGTGAAGGCACTCAGGAGGGTAGCCATCAACACCCAGCCTCGTTGGCATTGCTCCAGATCTGGGTTTTTCCACAGCTGGGTAGCAATTTGGCTCAGCAGCTCATTGCGTAGGGGGGGGCTGGCCAGTCCCCGGCTTGCTATGTAGTTCCCTAGAAGCTGTTCATGGATGCCCTGCAATTCCCAGTCATTGATGAATCGCAAAACCTATAGGAAGAGGAGGGGGTGTACCATAAAAACAAGGGACATTGATGTCAGATATAGATAGAAAAATCAGAGTAATCTCATTTCTGACCCTTCCTTACCATCCTTGCAAGACGTCAGGGCTAGGTTATCCCCTGGGCATCAGAGCCCGCAACTCCCAAAATTCAAAGAAAGATACCCCATCTATTTTACAGAAATTAAGATTAAATTATGGAAACTACACATTGGATAGCATGCAAGCACAGAATCAAATTATAGTTCTATTTTGGCAGACTATAATTCTAAAAATGTCCCAAAACTTCAGCCTTTCTTGAAAAACTTCTTTCTGAAGAACTTCTTCAGTTCTTCCTCTCTATCACTAAACTTAAACTGGAAACACCAGAAATTGAAAACTGAGACTTTGTACATACTAAAAGTTGAGTTCTGCCAGTAACCTATAACTTCTAGAGATTGTTTTCCTTTTCTATCCATGTTAGTGAAGTAGGTTTATTTTTCTTATTGCAGCTGACCAGGAAATGCAACAGGAGGTAAAGAAATATATTGATTGTTAGGAATTTAGGATTAGTGTGCTATTCCTATTTTTTCTTCTCTGTTTCTATCCTCAGAGTACTACCTGCAATATCTCTAGGTATGAGCAACAGTAAAATGTAGTTTTCCTTCCTTTTATAAGAAAAAAACCCAATTAAAATATTTAAAAGAAAATAGTATAATTAACCATGATTAAAAAGCAAGTTTTCTTCTTCCAAGATCATAAAATTATGACATATCTAGCTACATAACATAAACACATGATAAAGGTAATATACTAATTACATTGTTCCTGACATTCTTATCTTATCAATTGCCTCTTTGAATGACATCACACACCCAAGTAATGAACCACTTTCTGCACAGGCCCACTAGATAAGAACAGAAACCTGAGGACAGATAAGGGCTACTCAATATGTTTTAAAAGGCCATATGAAGTTTCTGGACAGAGTCACTTATCAAAGGTCTATTATGATAGCTTCCTAGTCATACCTTACCCACAGAAAGGTTGCCTGAGCCTTTAGGCACAATTCTAATCACAATTTAGATAACATATCCCAAGTAATCCTGTGGTCTCTGAACAAAAAAGATTCTACATAATAGGGAGGAAATTGTGAAAACAAAGGAGAGGCAAGATTTTGTTGGGGATAGCCAGAGAAGCTGCATAGGACAGAAGAAACTCAAAATTGAATTTTCAAATTTGCTTTTGTCCCATTCTTTTCACTAATAGTTCCATGCTGCATTGAGCAGTAGGAAGAGGGGAAGACTGGCAAGCAGCCATGTGTATATGAGAGGATGTCTTACTAAAGATATGCTCATTCTCCTATCTGATCTCTGAAATAATTTCTGAAACTAGAAGATGGGGCTCAGACCAAAGGTAGCATTCAGCCAGTTCTGACAGGTTCTGGAGAATCGGTAGCAGAAATGTTGAATAGTTCAGAGAACCAGCAAATAGGCTGGCCCCGCCCCTGTTGCCTCCCAGCTGGTCTTCTTTTATTGCCCTGAACAGGAGAACGGAGCTGGAAAGCAGGTTAGTGGGGTGGGGAGGGAATGGGGATTTTGCAGTACCCTTCCCCTGCCACACCTCCAAAGCCATGCCCACAGAACCAGTAGTAAAAAAAATTGAATCCCACCACTGGCTCAGACACTTGTATAGGATCCAGTTTAGCCACAAGCACAAACTATTCTTAACTGCTGAAATCCTCTTTTTCTACATTCCATTATAAGCCATTGAACTACAAATGCATCTAGAAGACGTTGGGCCTGGTCTGGTCAGCCAGAATTTCCTTCCTTGGAAGCTCCTTGAAATCCTTCTTTTACAGAACAGGAATAAAAGCCTGAGAAGACCTTGAGGTTCCTGGAAGCTCCCTCTAGCCTGAAATAGCTCACGATCCTCAAGAGTCTTCATAAGTTAAATCTGTGTCTTTATTTAAATCATGCACTGTATTTAAACTGGATTTGATCTCATTTTTTTGATCAAGCCAGGGAAGTAGTTTCAGGTTGCAGGTTCAGATGCTTTGTTGTTCCTTCTTACCAGCTTGTTTAGCTGTAGAGCATTTTGTCTGTGCTCAGTGTGGAGTTGGGTCAAAGGCTCTTGCAAGGGCTGTCCAAGGGCTGGAAAACTCACAACCTACAAAGGACCAAAGACATACAAATGGTGGGAATGTGGCACTACAAGAATTTAGGACACAATGCCCCCCCCGCCATGCATCCATTTTATTTATTCATTTATTTGTAGCCTGCTTTTTATTATCTTTACAAATAATTAAGGGTGGTGATCATATCCAATACACCTTCCTCCTCTTATTTTTCCCACCACAATAATCTTGTGAAGTGGGTTTAACTAAGGCAGAATGACTGGCCAATAATCACCGAGTAGGCTTTCATGGCTAAGGCAGGACCTTAAATTCATGGTCTCCTGCTTTCTAGCATTTGTGGACAAGGTGGGCAAGCATAAGCTAAAGCAGTGGTCTCCAACCTTGGCAACCTTAAGACTTGTGGACTTCCACTCCCAGATAATTCTCCAACCTTGGCAACTTTAAGACTTGTGGAATTCTCTGGGAGTTGAAGTCCACAAGTCTTAAGGTTGCCAAGGTTGGAGACCACTGAGCTAAAAGACCTTTTTATACATATGTAATGGCAGCCACAACCAAGGGAAAGGAAAGGAGTTTAGATGCACAGTAGCTGAAAGACGAGAGGACAATGCTGCAGCCCACCTCACTCACAAGACCTAACTTGTCCATCCAACTGACAAGAAACAGGAAAAAGGAGCCTAGAGACCATTCTGGTCATAAGGAAATCAGAGGAAACTCCTTTCCTGACTCTGCACTCTTACCTGGAAGTGAGTTTGGACAAATGTAGAGAAAGGAAAGTTGTTAATATCGTGAGGGAGAGAGAAGGTAGCCTTGGCTTTCACTTCTGGAAGGGACACTTCAGTGACTTGATTACTCTGAGCAGGATTGTGATCTAAAAAAGATGGAAAAGCGAGTGTAAATTAACCCAAGTGAAAAGTTATTTTCAGTGCAGGGATATGCCCATGTATGTTTCCTGGCAGCAATGTGATCTAAATCTCCCATGTTGTAATGACCAATGTTTACAAGTATGAACATAGCATGTTGCAGTCAACAGGCTCCAGGAACGAGCAGATTGGCCATCCCAACCTGGGGGCTCTTTTCAATTCCTGGAATTCATTATCAGCATGACTATCGCAGAGAATTTAAGGAGTGGTAATCATCAATACAAAGGAGACCAAGTTGAGGAAGGTTGTATTACATTGACAGTAATATATTTTTAGAATAACAAAGTTGGAAGGAAGCTTGGAGGTCTTCTAGTCCAACCCCCTGCTTAGGCAAGAAACCCTACACCACTCCCAGACAAATGGTTTTCCAACACCTTCTTAAAAACTTCCAGTGTTGGAGCATTCACAACTTCTGGAGACAAGTTGTTCCATTGATGAATTGTTCACACTGTTAGGAAATGTCTCCTTAGTTGCTTCTCTCCTTGATTAGTTTCCACCCATTGCTCCTTGTCCTACCCTCAGGAGCTTTGGAGAATAGTTTGACTCCCTCTTCTTTGTGGCAACCCCTGAGATATTGGAACACTGCTATCATGTCTCCCCTAGTCCTTCTTTTCATTAAACTAGACATACCCAGTTCCTGCAACCGTTCTTCATAGGTTTTAGCCTCCCATCCCCTAATCATCTTTGTTGCTCTTCTCTGCACTCTTTCTAGAGTCTCCACAACTTTTTTACACTGTGGCGACCAAAACTGGATGCAGTATTCCAAGTGTGGCCTTACCAAGGCATTATAAAGTGGTATTAACACTTCATGTGATCTTGATTCTATCCCTCTGTTTATGTAGCCTAGAACTATGTTGGCTTTTTTGGCAGCTACTGCACACTGCTGGCTCATATTTAAATGGTTGTCCACTAGGACTCCAAGATCCCTCTTACAGTTACTAGTATTGAGCAAGGTACCACCTACACTGTTCCTGTGCATTTCATTTTTCTTGCCTAAATGTAGAAACTTACTTTTAATTACTTTGGGGTTTTCAAAATGTTATCTGGCTGAACTAGAATAAGAATTCTAGCCAGTGGGACATGTTTGTAGAATAAATGCTAATTATTTCAGAGGATTTTTTTTCCAGCCAAGGAATCTTGCCCACTGATTTTGACCATGGAATTATTTTCCCCCAATCCATTTGTTTAATGACCATTCAAAACCATTTGTTACAACTTCACTGAAAAAAATCACATACGATGGGACATCATACTTATGACCGTTACATAGTCATGTGATCAAAATTTGGTACTATGCATTGTATTTATGCAGCATCTTGGGGGGGGGGTGTCATGTGATCCCTGTATGCAACCTTTCCAGATGACTTCAAACAAGCAAAGCTAATGGGACAAAATGTATTTACTTAACAACCATATTGTTCACTTAACAACTGCAGTGATTCACTTAACAAACATGACCAAAAGGGTTATAAAATCAGCAAGACAACTGTCTTGCTTGGAGAGAGAAAGTCCATTTCCAATTGTGGTCATAAATTGAGGACTCTCTATTGTGATTGTTACTATTGCTGCTATTGTTGCAACCTATGAGTACAGGGACAATTGCAGTGATATTGTGAATAATATTTTGGTTCCCTAGAGAGAAAGATGTGTCCTATTAAAATGCTGGATGTTTCTTTTTATGTCTACCCAACCTGGGTAGGCATGGCTGAGGGGGTCATGTGACTCAGTGGGAGTGAGTGACATCGGGTTGGCCATCCCCACCCAGCTTTTGTGGTTCCTGGTGTTTTATTTTCTGTGGGAAATGGGTCCAAATGGCTCTTTGAGTGTTTAAGGTTGCAGACCCCTGCTCTATCCATTTCATATATTTGTGGATCTGCAAAAGTTTACTATTTAAAAATTCAAAAAAATAACTCCAATTGTTGGCCAATGGGAGGGACATAGTAAGTGTTAGTCAGTCACTGTTGTCCGTGCCTCTGTTTTAACTCTTCTCTCACATGTCCATTTCGTAGAGGGAGAGAGATAACCAGCCACAATGCTGAAGAACATAAAACTATTCCTGAGCGCAATAGGGAGAAGGGAAGAAGATGCTACGTCTCTTTGGCTTCAAGTGAGAACTCTAAGGAGCAAAGGAGACAGGATGAGGCAAGAGTGCCCCCCAGTGGAAAACCATCATTATGTATCTCCAGAAGGGATGCTGTAAAACTGCCTTTGGACCACTCCCTCTGGAGCAAAAGCTCAGGTGAGCTAATTGGTTGCCAGATCCTCATCATCTTTGTGAAAGGAATGGATGTATGAAGGGCGCATCACTCTCAGATATTCTTCCTTCTCCCATTTAATGCTTCCCAGGGCTTAATAATGCTTTACAACAGTATTCATGGGAACTGCTAAAAGAGATTATTGTATCAAGGAATTATCCCTAGAGAACAATGCTTGAGATGCTATCTGCAAAAAGTCTGATTGCTCCATAGATCCTTTTCCCCAGTTCAGGATCGGTGTAGATCGGAGACAATATTTTGTATAGGCTAGTATTATCTTTCAATATAAAGAAGGCATGCCAATTCAAGCACACCATCTAATATGAGAATGAAAAACCAGGTGGTTTGATGGCCTGAGTCACTGGAACTGGCAGAGACCCAGGCCTGTCACGCCCCTGAACCCTGGTGGTGCTGTAGGTGCTACCATCTTGTTTTTGCTTCTGTGCATGTGCAGAACAATTTTTATTGTACTGCACATGCGCGGGGACTGAGAATTAAGGGCACGCTGCAGGCCCACGAGTGAACCAGCAGTAGTGGCTGCCGGAACCCACCCTTGATCCAGGTGTAATTTTAGCATTAGAAATGAAGTATGAGAGACTTCTTTTGGGAAAAAAATAACATTTCATTTAAGTCAAGCTTAGCTCCCAGTGTCTACATTATTTATTTATTTATTTATTTATTTATTTATTTATTTATTTATTTATTTATTTATTTATTTATTATTTATTTATTTATTTATTTATTTATTTATTTATTTATTTATTTATTTATTTATTTATTTATTAAAATTGTTTTCCCGCCTATCTCTCTGCAGCTCTGGGTGGCTTACATAAAAATAAACCATAGATAGATAGATAGATAGATAGATAGATAGATAGATAGATAGGTAGGTAGGTAGGTAGGTAGGTAGGTAGGTAGGTAGGCAGGCAGGCAGGCAGGCAGGCAGGCAGGCAGGCAGGCAGGCAGGCAGGCACCGTGTTGACCCCCAAATTAGACAGGGTCTTATTTTCTTTTGACCCCCAAAATAAGCTTGGCCTTATTTTCAGGGAGGTCTTATTATTTTGAGGTGCAGGAGGCAGCGAGCGTGATCACCTCATGGTTGCTGCTGTATTGCAATATTTTCGGGGAGGGCTTATTTTTGGGGAGGGCTTATTTTAGTGCATGCGCTCAAAAGCCCAATTGGGCTTATTATCCGGGGAGGTCTTATTTTCAGCGAAACAGGGTAGTTGTAGATGTAGGTGTAGGTGTAGGTGTAGGTGTAGGTGTAGGTAGGTAGATAGATAGATAAATAGATATGTGTATATATGTGTTTGTGTGTATGTATGTATGTATGTATGTATAGATAGATAGATGATAGATAGATAGATAGATAGATAGATAGATAGATAGATAGATAGATAGATAGATAGATAGATAGATAGATGGGGGAGGGATATTCAAATGGGTAAATTCACAATAAATCATAATAAAAATGCATATAAAACTTAAATTAACATTAACATATGCCTAGGATATGTAGCAGTACAATTTTGGCAGCAATGCAGAAGCAGTTTGTTATTACCTTTTTCAACATCCGTGTCTAGCCTAAAGCTTTGAAATCCTCCCATGGTCATGCCATCCAAATATTAACAAAGCCCCACTATGCTTAGTTCCCAAGCTCAAACAAGTATCCACGTGCTGAGACAGAGAGAGAGGCTTAGGATATTAAGTATGGTAACTGCTGAAAAACTGTTTTTAGTCTGTGGAATTTGAATGTAAAAAGAATACTTTTCAAAGAACAGATGTTCTTTTAAACAAGCCATCACTGTATGAATGTTGGCTAGGTGTCATTTAGTCAGTTTTGACTTTTAGGGCAAATGTTCACAGTTCTAACCTGCCTCTAGAAATAATTCATAGCTCAAATAAAGGAGAATATTTGTAGCTCAGGTTTGAAATGAGGGATCTCTGGTGCTCTCTGAGTTTCCTTGTTGTCTTACAGATGTTTCATTACTCAGACATGTCATTACCCAAACTAGGTAATATCATCAGTACTGATGATATTACCTAGTTTGGGTAATGACATGTTTGCAAGAAAACAAGCAAGCTCAGAAAGCACCAAGGATCTGCTCAATTCATAGCCCCTCTGAAGACATTCCAATCATCTATTTGACATCATATCTGTTCTTCCGTTTCTATCTTCTTTCCATTGCACAATAATTTTTCCTAATGACCCACCGGCAATACTTCACTCATATGCAAGACAATTGTAACGTAAAGTGTAAAGTGAATCACTCCTGATTTTGACCCTAAAATAAAACATTTGTGCTTGTTGATCACAAAAGCATCCACTTCTTTTTGGATCCAGAATGGATTGATAGTTCTCCTTGCAATTCACAGTGTACTTAATGATCATCTCTATATTCGTAATTTGTAGATGTTTATTTTCTTTCTCTCATCCTTTCTCAGTCTAGAGATTTCATGAGCCACCTATTATTACTGGAAATACCATTGTTTTAATAATTCTGCTAAGATATCCTTCATGTCCTTGTCTACATTTGTCATTGTCTTCTATAGGAATAAGTTCCTTCTTATTTCTTTAGTAGGCTCTCTGTCTTTATTCTTGAGCCAAGAAAACCAAAACTATCCCTTTAAAACCTTGACAATCAGTTCCAAGATCACTACTGTACAGGTAGTCCTTGACTTAACTGCTGTTAATGAGAGTTCAAATTTATCACAGCCTTGAAATAAGTGATTTACAACCTGTGCTTGAACTTATCACTATCACACCACCCTCAGGGTCATGTGACTGTAATTTAGGCACTTGGCAACCAGCTCTCATTTACAACCATTTACACATTGAATATACACGCACCTTAGGAATTATCAAATTAAGTTCAACCTTTAAATACTTTTTCTAAATTTCACATTTAAAATGAGGAGTCATATTATCAGATAAAAACAACCTCCCTTGGATCCAAAGTACTTAGAAAATATTCAAGCAGATGGGAGAACAGCAGGAAAATACTTGGCTGGGGGTGTGGTGTGGAATCCTAATTTTTAAGATGACCTTTAGGTTTATTTTTAAACCTGTTCTTTGGAAGTGAACTGAAAACATTTTGCAGGCCAAGGACGCCATCTTAATTCAAATGCAATGCATTCTACTCACCCTGAGCGAAGTGGAGCAGAGCTGCAAGCTCAGCAGGAATTTCGAGCCGTCGGACATCCTAAGGAGAAGAAATAGCAGCAAAGGCCCTAGGTTGGTTTAATTCCCCTCCTCATGTAAAGTGCAGTTTATTTGATTAAATAAAAAATAATATTAAAACGCTCACTTTCATAACAAGCATATACAAATAAATCATAAATCCAATTTATGTGGAAACCATTAACAATAATTTTAAAAGTCATCAACTAGGCAATATGGGAAACAGAGTATAGAATTGCATAGAATTGTATGTACATTCTAAAGAAAGGAGAAAAAAGGCACCTGCCTTAAATAATTTATTTTTGTAGGTGGCCAAATGTCCCAGAAAAAGCACCTTGTTAAACTTCAGCCAATTTAGGCTCTTCTAATAACTTTTTTCCCTGGTTACTTACCAAATTTTCCATATATTTTGGATTCATGGCTTGTAAAACCTTTTTTTTTACATATTTAAAACAGTAGTGGGTTTCCATTTTTTTTACTACCAGTTCTCTCGTGTGTGCATGCACAGAAACATCTGGGCAGGAGGCAAAGCTTCCCGCCGCCGCCACTACCGGTTCACCCAATACAGGCCAAACCAGCAGAAACCTACCTCTGATTTAAAGTTAATTTTAGATTTCCAAACCATGATGTTGACAGTTGCAACATTCGGTATCATATCAGCTGTTGAGAGAATCAGTTCCTATCAAAATCCAGCCCCAGGGATAGATAGACTCAAATGATAAAATGATCAATTCTAAATTGAAGCAGTGTAATCAGAGGTAGATCTGAGCTGTCTCTACCGCATTACGTGTTAGTGATGTTTTTATCTCTATTTCTATATCTATCTACCAGTGGTGGGATTCAAATAATTTAACAACCAGTTCTCTGCCCTAATGACTAGCTGGGTAGGCATGGCTTGGTGGTCATGTGACTGGGTGGGCATTGCCAACTCAATGCTTCACCTTAGCTGTTAAAATGTAATAAGGGTTACAGTTTCTGTAAGCAAGGCAATATGTCAGGCTTGTACACCATATTTTCTTTTGGATTTCTGGCCTGCCACACTTTCTATTGTTCTACTATGCATTTTCTATTTTGGGAAAATGTGAGGGGGGATTGTATGGAGTTAGATGCTATGTAGCCATAACAAAATTCTTTCTAGGAAGCCAAGGTCATCCTTTGTCTCTGCACCTCTGCACCTGACCAGAACTGGATGGGTGGAAGCTGTCAGCATGGCAGTGGAAGATTGGACCATGGGATGGACTTGTGGATGTGGGGGCAAGATCTTGAACTTTCAACTGGGTGGGGAAAACCAGGAAGCTTTCAGATTCGGGTTTTCCCAGATGTGCCAACATGACTCTCTTCATAAATTGGAACTTTGAACAATACTTTGCTCAATACCTTACTCTGATTTAATTTTGGATGCTATTTGGAACCCTGACACAATAAAGATTAGGCTAGAAACAACACCAGAATGTTTCCTTCCTGCCTTCCTTACAGGATTAGCCCTGTAAAGTGGAAAAATGAAATGAGATTTCTTGCAACAATTGGTTCTCCAAACTGCTTAGAAAGTTAACAACTGGTTCTTGCGAATAAGTGCGAACTGGCTGAATCCCACCACTGCTATCTACCATTGTCTGTCTGTCTGTGTCTATCATATTTCCCTCCCTCCCCCCTCCCTCCCCCCTTCTCTCATGATCACTGGGGTTTAACATATTTCCAAACTGGGAAATAACTGGGCCTTAATCATCAGACTCCCTCAGGCAAAGCTAGGTTTTGGCAGTTTTTCAAAACTTAAATGGCTAAACTTACATTCTCCCAAGTATAGAAGAGACTGGTGTTAGCCGCACAAGCCTATCCCTTTTTCATTAATGAAAGAGCAGCTCTCAAAAGCACAGGGGAATGAATGGCAAACAATTGCTAAATCCATGCTGTCCCTATATACGTAGCTCTTTACAAGTTCAGATTTAGTTATCTGTCATAACTCTGGACTGCCCAGTTCTCAGGTGCTTTCTTGTTTAGTAGTGTGGCCAGCCAGAGTAGAGCCCAAGATCAGATCAAACCAGGTGTATGTGAATCCTGTGATTAATCCCTTAATTGCAATGTTAGATTCTGGTTCTATGAACGCTTCCTATTCTTCATTTTTGTTCCTGGGATTGGAAGATCTTCTAGCCAGAGGGGCTCATGGATCTATCAGTTAAAGGTTCTGTGAAGCTACTCTACTGTTTTCTAAAATGGGAAGGAAAAGTAGAATAAACAATGAGAAAACACAGAAAGGATGCAAATAGAAGATAATGCCTTATAGATCAAAACACCTGAAAGCAGGACAAGGAGCAATAGATGGAAACAAATCAGTGAGAGAACCAACCTAGAACTAAGGAGAAATTTCCTGACAATGAGAATAATTACTTGGTGGAATGACGCCTCCAGAAGTTGTGGGTGCTCCAAAACTTGAGTTTTTTAGAGAAGAGATTCTCTAAATCAAGCAGGAAACCGGTATTTATTGAGCAGGGGTTTGGACTGGATAGAAGATCTCCAAGATCCCTTCTATTATTACTCTATTATTCTGTTACTTTCTCCTTGCTCTTGTAAGGAGAGATGATGGCTGTCTAAATAAAGCCTATTTTGGGTAAGTCCGCTTAACACAGTCTTCATTTTCCTGTTAGATACTAAAGACATTACAAATCTGTTTACAAATAAGATCAGGGGATAATGACTAAAACACAACTTGGTAGAGTGCATGTGACTTCGTATTGTTGACACCATAAAGCTGTAAAATACATTCCATTTCCTTATGGCTATTACACTGCTAAAATAGCCATTTTGGTGTGATAATAGAATGAAAATCAGGAAATGGTGAGTCTTAGCCCTGCCTTATAGACACCAAGCCAGCTGGATGACCTCGGGCCAGTTTCTCCCTCAGCTCTAGGAAGAAGCCAATGGCAAAATGTTTGCAAGGAAGCTGCAGGGACTGGTGCAGTCAATCTCCAGAAGTCAAAAATTGACCCAAAGGCAAGCACACCCACATACACTGCTAATAATTGCTCAAAAGGAGAATATTTTATTGAATCAGTTGTGCATCAATGCAACACTTGCTGGAATGACACAAGCAGCTGTTTTGAGCAGCCCATCATAATGGCAATCCCTTAACTAGAAACAGTCTAAGATTTTAATATTAGGAAATGGCTAGGTCAAATCTGCACTTGATTGGTTGGGCTTCTCCAGTTGAGAAGTGGGTACGTGCCTTTGCTGCTTCTTAGACTCCATGAAATATTTTCATGAAAAAAATCAATAATGTGGCATTCAATCTATAGAGACATTACTTTTTGTTCCCCTTTTTGGCAGGGGGTAGAGGTGGGAACCAGAAGACAAAAGAGTTTCAAGCACTGTACAATTTCACACTAATTGTATTTTTGAGCCCACTCCATTAAATTTATAAATTACTCCCACAGGAATTAATGAGGAATGGGATATTTCTCTGTACATTGTTACCACTCCGTTAGGCCACCCTACCTGTTTGGATTTAAAGAATAACTTGTAGTTTAGTTCTGTAATGTAACTAGTTTTGATTTGAAATGCTTTGATTATTATTTATCACAGAATATTTATTTGATACCCTAAGCATAGACTATGGATGGCTCACGATCAGAAAAAAAAATGGAAATCATAACTTTTCCTACTAGGCACAATCTCAGAAAAAAAATCAACAAAGAATATCATAATGTATATGTTCACACCAGCAAGAATAAACTTTGTTCAACACTGGAAGAAAGACACAATCTCAATAATATCTAATTGGGAACTTAAACTTGGTGAATGCACAGCAATCGTAAAAATAACAGTATACTTACACAACAGAAGTGTAACTAAATTCAAGCAAGAAAGAATCCCATATAAAGTCTGGCTTTTAAAGGCGCCTGAATATCCACAAATATTGCAAATTAGTAAATGTATAAAAAGGGAAGAATCAGAAATCAATAGTTCCTGTCATTATTATTATCCTGGTTTCACAGACAGCTAGATGTTTAGACTGAATTGGCATCCACCTACCAAGTCCTTCCAAAGGACCTGGGATAGGCAGCTGTTTGATGGTATTAGAGGCATCATTGTAGGATGTTCCAATTATAGCTGCCTATTACAATTGACTGATGGTGAATTTGTCAATACCGATGGTGTTCAAATGATGCTCCACATGTTTTGGGATTGCACACAAAGTGCCTTTTCATTTTAGTACCATCTTTGCTTTCTTTTGCCACAGTCTTCTACTTCTATTGGGAGGGGTTGTCTTTGTATTTTGTTAATTTCTACAGTGCTTTCTCTGCCATTTTGCTGTCTCCTGACACAACAATGGTTCACTTGGCAGACTTTTTTGTCTTTCTGAACAACAGTTGTTAAGTCTGGGGTGGTGTATGGCAGATGTTTGTCCATTTAACAGAATAACAGAGTTGGAAGGGACCTTGGAGGTCTTCTAGTCCTATCCCCTGCCTAGGCAGGAGACCTACACCACTTCAGACAAATGGTTATCAAATATCTTCTTAAAAACTTCCAGTTTTCTTAAAAACTTCCAGAATTAATCTTTTTCCTGAAAGTTAAAGAAATTAACTTTTTGACTCTGAGGATGACTTATTCCATAGTAACTAGGCTAGTATCGAAAAGATCTGCTTCTGGACCTGAACTTCTAAATGGAAAGACACCTTCTTGGAGCTGAATCCACACAACAGGTAGACTCTATTCAGAGCACAAGGTTCCCTACAGTAGTGGGTTCCGGATCCCGTTGCAACTGGTACAGTACAACGGGGCCCAGAGTCCCCCACATGCACATGTGCAGCACACGCATGTGTCCTTACCTCTCTGACGCCTCCACGACGCTCCACCTGCTTCATGCGCGGAAGCACCGAAGAGCTCAAATACAGGTTAGGAGCTTGAGCGGGTGGGTGGGTCCTCCGGAGCACCATACCGGAACGTTACCTGGTGCTCCCGGCAACACCAATACACCCCTACCGGGGCATACTGCCTGCAACCCACCACTGGTTCCCTAGATAAAATGGTCCCCGGAACATTCAAGTGTAATCTGAAATAACTTGCCAAACTCTTAGAACAAGAGTTCTGCTGAAATACTTTATCAGCAAGTATGTTATTGCATTCTACAATAATTGCAGTTTTTGAATAGTCTCCAAGGGCATGTCCAAGGATCGTGAACTTCAGTAATTCAAGTACAAGGTGACCAGACCAGGAACTTAAAGCATCTTGCTCCCAAATCAGCTACATTTGTTTATTCTGTGTTACATTAATCTATGCACAAATCATGCAAAGATATCTTAGCCAATATAAAATCAATCCACTCAGACGATCTGCAATGAAAGGGAACAACCATGGATTGAAGCCATGGCTCTTTCTATGTGCGTTGATATCATATACATATACAAAGGAGCAAGGCTTCAGTATGTGGTTGTGCCCACCAGTTCAACAACCCCCTTGCAGAAGCATTAAATTACTAAATTACGCATGGAAAAAAAACCTAAGGAGGAATGGATAGACTATATGCCCATGATAGCGAACCTATGGCATGTATGCAGCATCCTCTCTGATGGTACGTGAGCTGTTGCCCCAGTTCAGCTCCACCGCAGATGCGCATACGCCTCCCACTGGCCAGCTGGTGTTCGGGTCTATGCCGCACATGCAGGGGGGCTGCGCAGGGGGGCAGGATGCATGCAAGGGGCACATGGACATGCACGGGAGCAGGGCACATGCACAGGGGCCACACACGGATTGCATTTTGGGGGTTCGGGGGTGTATGCTTTGGGCACTCAGTCCGGAAAAGATTAGCCATCACTGCTATATGCCATACTATAGCAACATAAACATCTATTTGTTTCTGTCCTTTGTAGTTTAAGTAATAACCTACAGAATTTAGGATCAAAATCTGATTATTATAATTATGATAACAGTTTGCCACAAGAATGTTTAATTTATAGAAAATGTCTTAAAATTCAGTTTTTAGTACTTTAGCTCCTCTTCAAAGTTACTTAACAGAGTAGAAGAAAATGGATAAAGTATTTTGGAAGTGGGCCCTAAGCTCAGCCTAACAGTTTGGAAAACAGAAAAGACAATTTAGAGCTGCCAGACTACATCTCCCTGAGAGCATCTGCCTACTCTACCATATCGGACAGAATAAGGATATTCCAGTCCCTTCCCTTAAATGTTATCATCTAGTGGGTCTTAGGAAATGTCCCTTTTCCATGACAGCCTTGCCCTGTAGGATATTCTACCCCCAAAGATCTGGCAACCCCCCCCCCCCAAGACACACATAGTCCTTGCCTTCGAGACGTCCTTGAGTTGCTGCTCTTTCCCTAAGCATTGTATGTTTTGGGACTTTTAATTGTATATAATGTTGTGAGCCACCTTGAATTGTGTTTTTAACAGATGGCCATTCAAATCAAATAAATAAATGTTTGCATACAAAGTGCCATCATACTTGGAAATTCGAAATACACATACACACAGAGAGAGAAAATGTTCCCACTTCCACACATGATCCATCAATACACAATAATAAATGTATGCATGTACAGTTTTGGGTGTTGTCAGACGACACCCAATAGGTTTATCAATTATCAATTTAACCTACCATTTCCAGGCAAATTCTGCTCTCTTCAGTACCTTTGACCAGTGACTTGTTGCTCTGTTTTCGGTCCTCAGACCTCTGGAACAAGGATAGTTTAAAAAAAAAAAATAGTATGCATGATCAAGCTAGACTCTTTCAAAAAAAGATCTTAGCACTGTGAAAAAGAGAACTAAATTCTTTGTTTCTTGTAAATTATATAGATTTATATTGCAGCATATACATAGACTCCAATGTCCGTCTTATATGAAGAAGCAATTGAAAAAATAAATAAAATGAGCTTATGGAAATCCCATAGAGACTCTCCATACACCTTATGAAAAGTTATGTTTTCTCTTTTCCCTCACCTCTGGCTTATCTCCCAAATTGTTTTTATTTTCATAATTAGCAATGTATGCACTCTACTTTAGTACTGTTGTGACGATGATATATGTATACATCCACCACCCTTATCCACAGAATGTTAATTACCATACAAATAAATGTTCATAGCAACATCTTAATTCGTTAAAAGCGTGCACCCAGTTTAAAAAAGATTTGGATTTCTTCTTCAAAGAAAGAGGACAGAGGGAAACTGTAACAGGAATATGAGATACCATTAGCTATAGAATATTAAGCTCCCGGAAGTTTTAAATGCTCAATATACATTCATATACACAGAGAGAATACTTTGCTCAGTCCCATTAAATCCCAAGCTCTGTTTATTAACTAATAAGTTAATTAACCTAATATGATAAATGATGTGTGTAATTGTAACTACCAGTTTGACTCAGAAAAGGTGCTCGTTTAATTTTTCTCTGAAATTTTGCAGAAATATTAACTGAATATATTTTAACAAGTTCTGGAAAAGACGCATCATGTTTCTTTTTCCTCCAAATTGTGACAGATGGAACTACAATAATCAGCTCCTCCCTAGCTTTGTCTTTTCTGTCTATAAAGTATAAACCAATGTTCCCCAAAGGTACTTACCAGTTTGCTGTTAAGTGATATATTGGGTATTTTTCCTCTTCTTCCCTAAAGCCTGTTTTTTCAGGAGCAGTTGACAGATACAACTAGCTGCCAGGTTAAGATTAAAAGAGTGCCAAAGTCCTTCCAACGCAAGTAGAAAAAGAACAGGGAGAGTCTGCAATTCTAATAGTGAACTTTGAGACCTTTTATTATTGTAATTCTCCCATAAAACCTCCATGTCATACACTAAACACGGGAGGGCAGGGATGATGCTGAAGCAAAGGCATATAACCTTGCTTTGTTCTGTAGGAAGTTATCACCCAGCCCTCTCCTAGAAAAATGAAATATCCTAGGAAATATTGAAAAGGTAGAATATTTCTCTGGATGTGAAAAGAAAGAAACATGTTTTTAAAGACAGAATAGCTGCCTGTAGCTTCCTGCCCATCCCCACTTTGTCAATGGGCCATTAAGAAGGCCAAGGTAGTCCTTTACATAATAAAGAGTTCTCCACTTCAGCTCCAGGGGGATGGGATCAAGACATGATAATATTGGCGCTTTACCCAACTCGCCACATGGCATCTGAGAACTCAACCAAGCCTGGATTCAAAACGCAGCCTAGAGAGTTGCCTCTGCATGGCCCCATGGGAGTTTGACAACCAATCAGAATACAAGCTCAAAGGCCAGAGAGGGGATAAAACCAGGGATTCAGCATCTCAGGCTTCCCTTCCCTTCTCCACCAACATTGAAGCATGTGATCACCTTTTCTGTTCAGGACCCAAGCCATGTGGTCCTGTTCACCAATAAACCATCTTTCCAAGCAGCCTCCATGTCTCCAGTGTCTTTTTCCCCACTTGGAGCAGAACCCAGAAGGACATTTCTTTTATCAGTTCCTAACACAGAATCACAAGAAGGCCAATAAAAGAGGGAAGAATACGTGCAGAACAGACACCTAAGCTGGGAATGGAAGTTAGAAATCCATAACAAGCTGGACCTGCAGTGGACATTTTTCTGGTACTTTCTTGGGTAGTTACTGGGTTTTATTTAATTATATTCATTATTGACTGATCAGCAGAAGAACAAACTCCTCCTTCTCTCTGCCTTTCCCTGTTTATTTTGGAGAGTTTGGGGCGTCCCTGAACAGGCTTTGCAAGGGATTCATAAAAGAGAGAAATCTTCAAGAAAAATCCACTCAGACGATGCTGTACACAATTGAATGCCATAGCTTTGGGTTTTATACAATAATACCTGAGGATATCAGTCAGGTCTTTGCCAGGTCTTTTTAAAAAAAAAATAAGTTTGTACACTACCTGACTCTCAGCAACCTTTATTGGAAGAAGTCATCTCAAGGGAAAGGGGGAATAATGATTGGTTTCTTATGCTAATGCTGCACTTTTGCCCCAGATGGATCAGTTGTGCATCTTTGATTAAAACTGAAGTTCTTTATACTTGATTAAAAGCTCAAAGTAATAGACTCACAGATCAGAAGTTTCCTTTAGCATACAGCTTCCCAAGAAGCCTATCCAATAAAGTATTCCAGTGTAAGGTTTATAATCATCTAATTACATCCACACTCCAAAAATTATTCAAGTATGATTGTTTATGTATAATTAGATGATGATGAAGAAATACAGTATATATTACAGATCCTAAAATGCATTAGATCTTAATAGCCATAAGCTATAAGAGCTATAATAGCCATAATAGCTTAACTCCAGGATGGCGAACCTATGGCACAGGTGGCACGCGGAGTCATTTGTCAGGGCACGCGAGGCGTTGCCCTGTCAGCTGGCCAGCGTGCGTACGTGCACTGGCCAGCTGAGTTCAGCCTTTTTTAAAGCTATTTTTTGCTCTCCGCAGGCTACAGAGGCTTTATAGGAGCCTGAGGAGAGTGAAAAGAGCCCCCCACCCCCGTGGAGGCCCTCTGGAGCGTAAAAAAACAGCCCTATGGGCAAACCAGAAGTTCGGGAATGGACCTGGTTTGCTCGTAGGGTTGGTTTAAGCCCTCTGGAGGCTTCAGGGACCTTCAGGAGGCTTCCCTGAAGCCTCCGGAGGACTTAAACTGACCCCACGGGCAGTTCAGGGAATGTCCCTGAAGCCTCCAGAGGGCTTGAATCGGCCCTATGAGCAAACCGGAAGTGACGGTTTGCTCGTAGGGTCATTTTTTGCCCTTCAGAGGCTTCTGGGAAGCCTCCTAAATGTCCCTGAAGCCTCCAGAGGGCCTCCGGGGGGGCAGGAGTGGCTTTTTTCTCTCTCCTCCTATTTATAGGAATAAAGCCTCTGGAGCCTGGGGAGGGTGAAAAAAGCATGTAAAAAATGGGGTGTGTTGCACCTCTCATGCGCGCATGCGCACTGCGGTGTGCACATTGCATTATGGATGTGGCACGCCTGCCCACCCACCCCGCGCTCCCCCCCCTTATGACACGCGAGCCAAAAAAGGTTCGCCATCACTGTCCTAACTTAATAGTCATGGTCAATGTTGTATTGCTGATAGGCCCATCTGGAACCTATATACAACTTGGGATCTTTTCACCCCAGAAGGCTAATCATAGAGATACAGATATATATAGAGACAGACATATTCTGGCAACCTTTGGGAGGATGGAAAAGAGTGATTACTTTATCTACCATATTCCCCATAACACACACACACACACACACACACACACACACACACCATAATGTTTCTCCTGCTCAGAGCAACGTTTTGTTTATTGTTTCCTTTTATTAAAAGAGCTTTTTTTGTTTGAGAGAAAATAAATGTAGCATATAAAATGGAGGCCGCACCCTTTTGAGACACTTCCCTGTCTTTTGGACAGGTCCAGGGTCAAACCCAGCTCCTGTGTTTGCCTAATCCTATCAGATCCAACTGACCCTCCCTGCCCCCAGGGCTGCTGCAATCCCATCTAAAGCAAAGAATAAAAGCCTCCACAGCAGCCCATAGCACAAGGGCAACCATAAGAAAGGAATTGCAACATAGTGAAACCTCAACATCCACAATCAATCCCAGACAATCCTCTGATTACCTTAAGATTAATTTCCTTAACAAAGGGGTTCCCCAGCTCTGGTGCACTTCTGAAAGGCTTAATAACAGAAATAATCTCATGTAGGAGCAGGTCCTGCTTCATTTCTCCCCCAAAAACTGCTAACAAATCAGATTCCTAGGATTTCCTACCTGCACCCTTCTAATTTCTATAAAAAATATCTTTGCTTTCCTATTGTTCAGGGTTCCTCTTTCAGGTAAAGTTGGGCTTTAACAATTGTTCAATAAATGGCTGGTTATTTTTCCTCAGGGTTGTTCTCTTTCTTCTGGTAATAATGTGGCACATCAGGAAGAGGGTTATATTGAACTTTCTTCACTCATTGTCAATAGGTTTGTTACCTTGCATTCCCTCATTTTGTGAACCAGGTTTCCAGAAACAAGTACGGCCACCCCAAAGTGTAGCAGAGTTTTCTTCAGTCTTTGGTATCGTTTTCTGAAGTTTACAAAAAAAGAGTAAAGTTAGAAAACAAGATATAAGTGTGAGACTTTGAAAACCTCTGTTGGGTAAGGCCGCTATAACCCATAGGTGTCAGTAAATCTACCAGTTGACATCAAAAGTAATGGTTTCCTTCAATATTAGGAGCATTATACAGAGTGAGCCCTATCTGCTTGATCATTGTTTCTTGACCTTGCCAGATGACCTCGGAAGTGAGCCTGGATCACTGTGATTTTCTTCCTGAAGACCTGGAACTGCTGACGGTTGATGAGCCCTCGTAGATAGCGTTGGAGAGTGACAATCGCCCATGTCAACTTTTGATTTCGCTGCTTCTCTAGCATCTGCCATGTCTTTTCTTTCAAGAACACCTGAAAAAAAATAGTCAAAAGCACTGACAATAAAAAAGTGGGAGGTTACCTAACACATAGGTAACTTCACACCCTCACTGTCTTATTTGTCTAAAATAAGGGATAAGTGGGTGGGAAAGAAGTTGTTGTTTAATTAATTTTAACAATCTTTATTCATGATGTACGATGACTTCAGAAATCAATATATTTAGCTATATTCATGTCCATGGCACGTACATTTTATCATTTTGATTAATGATTTACCTTGGTCATCAAGGACAATAAAAGAAATAGAATACAATAAAACAATAAAAAAAAAAATTTATAGCAATTACACCAGTAAATGGAGTATCCAGCAGTCACAGAAAAATCTTTGTCAAAAAATATTTTTTTACCACTAGTCTAAGAGTTAAAACAAGTGACTAGTCTCACAATTATGTATTTCCATATGCAACATGGAAAAAGATATTCTTAAGAATGGGAGAAAAATGGATGCCACTATGCCAAGGAACAGAAGGAGAACCCAAATGTGACAAGAGGAAATCCTTTTCATTTAAAGCAAGCATACTAAAATATGATTGTGAGGCTCACTCTAAATTTTGGCAGTATGTAAGGGAATATCTATTAAGGAGGAGCCAGTGAAACCAATATCCATATTTCAGCTTTCTAAAGCCAAACAGTAAGCAGGTACTTAGCCAATCTACCTTGGTGACTCCAATCTGATAAAGCTCTGACATATCTCCCACCACACGGGAAAGCACAGCAGCACAGCTATCTCTCTTCTGCAGGCAGCTGGGACCTTGGCCAGCCAGGGCTCCATACCTGAGACACACGGGGGAGGATAATGCTCACTTCCCAAATAACTCCAGTCTCACGAGATACAGTCAGAGAAAGTACACACAAGCCCAAGCACTTCAGAGGCAAATATCTCTTATCTGACCACTGCTTGGCTGTAGCTGTTTCTCCTCCTGACTCTCAAGGATATTCCCACAAACCATTGCAGATGTTTACTTTATGTGTCTGAGAGAATCCAAGATATCTTAGCGAGGGATGAGCGGGGAGAGGCTCCAATTAAGATAAATAAAGGCAGAGGAAAGTATATCATTTGCAGGAATAACCGCTTAGGTTATTTTCTTGTCTAGAAATGGACATTTTGCCCTTTTTCTCTGCCCTGCAGGTGCTGCTGCTAAATGTCAGGTCAATGAATAATAAGGTTTCTGAGAGAGAAATTTCCCTCTCTCTTCCCTGCAGAATCACTAGCAGGCTGTAGATTCTACTAGCAGATTGCCCATTCCCTTCTCTGAATTGACAATGGTAATCTTGGACTTGATTTTCATGGCTGGGACCCAAGTAGCAGAAGCAAACCCTTTTCAGTGCTAGGCAAAGACTTTTTATTCTCCCAGGTCATTTAGATTCAGATTAACAGAGTTGGAAGGGACCTTGCAGGTCATCTAGTCCAACCCCAAAGCAGGAGACCCTGCCTACACCATTTCTGACAGATGACAGTCCAGTCTCTTCTCGAAATCTTCCAGGGATGAAGCTCCCACAACTTCTGAAGGCAACTTCTGTTCCACTGATTGATTGTTCTCACTCATTCTCAATGGAAGGATTTAAACCAGGAGAAAGTTACCAAGTCATTACATCTAGGGCTGGCAATCTCCCCCCACCAACTGGGGGAGGTGGGACAGTGGGATTGGGGGAGAGGAATGCCTGTATGTGTCAAATAAATAATATAAAATTTCTCATCTCCTTAAAAGCGATGTTAATGCAAAGGCACCCGGGTAGGTTAAATTAGTTCCTTTCTCAATAGGTCAGTTATCATTAAAACATTTTGTATATTTTATTCCAATATGTTAGGCAATATTTTTTAAGTTGAATTTTACAAGATGTTACTTCAAGAAACATTAAAATGGAAGTAAACACAAATGCTTTACACAAATTATGATGTGCTGATGCAGTAAAAAAAAAGAAATACCTTTACCTAGTTAGGAAGTGGTGGAATGAGAGGCGGATAGGATAGCCTCCTTTTCTGAGGCAAATGGCTTCTAAAATCCCCAAATGTCTCAATTGACAAGCCACATACTCTGTATCAAAGATGTCTGGCGCCTAGGATCAATGTGCAAAAGACAAATGGAACAAAGACAGCAAAGATAGCCGGAAAAAAAAGGTACATTAATAGCTACCCACTGTGCATCTCAAAATTGCAGCTTTTCGGTTTTTGTAAAAGAATATTTGTAGCTCAGTGTTAAAATGAGGGGTCCTTGGTGCTCTCTGAGCTTGGTTGTTTTCTTGCAGCCATTTCACTACCCAAACTAGGTAATATCATCAGTGCACTGATGGGCCCCTCATTTTGTAAAAGAAAAAAACACAGCCAACTACATAAACTAATTATGTTTGGAACAGAATCAAGCGTTCTATTCCAAAAGGCCATGATAGCAGTTATAGCAGTTAGACTTATATACCGCTTCATAGGGCTTTCAGCCCTCTCTAAGCGGTTTACAGAGTCAGCATATTGCCCCCAACAACAATCCGGGTCCTCATTTTATCCACCTCGGAAGGATGGAAGGCTGAGTCAACCCTGAGCCGGTGAGATTTGAACAGCTGAACTGCAGAACTGCAGTCAGCTGAAGTAGCCTGCAGTGCTGCATTTAACCACTGCGCCACCTCGGCTCTTCTTAATGATATACGTGGAAAAAAGAGGATTGTTTTGAATGAAAGAAATATTTCACAATGTTCTGGAACTAGACGAAGACACATGCCTTGCTCTTCCGTAGCACATGTTCAAGGCATCAGGGAGTAAGTCAGAGGTGATATTCAGCCAGTTCTGACAGGTTCTGGAGAACCGGTAGCGGAAATTTTGAGTAGTTCGGAGCACCAGCAAATAGGCTGGCCCTGCCTCCACTGCTTCCCAGCCTCCCAGCTGATCTTCTTTTGTTGCCCTGA
This sequence comes from Thamnophis sirtalis, assembly GCF_051295495.1. NCBI lineage: Eukaryota > Metazoa > Chordata > Lepidosauria > Squamata > Natricidae > Thamnophis > Thamnophis sirtalis. The sequence continues at coordinate 124,469,239 of NW_028261383.1, forward strand.
ATGGAGCTGGAAAGCAGGTTAGCAGGGTGGGGAGGGAATGGAGATTTTGCAGTAACCAATGGTGGGTTCCTACAGGTTCGGCCCAGTTCGGCTGAACCAGTAGTGGTTTGGTGGCCTGGATCACTAGAACCGGCAGTGACCTAGGCCTCCCACACCCCCGAACTGGTTCTCCGGGTGACACCATAGGCGGCACCATCTTTTTTTTGCTTTTGTGCATAACAATTTTTATTGCACTGCGCATGCACTGCACAGCATGCATCAAGCGTGCATGCATGCAGCACACCCACAAGTGAACTGGCAGTAGTGACTGCTGGAACCCACTCCTGGCAGTAACCTTCCCCCAGGAGTAGGGAGGGAATGGGGATTTTGCAGTATCCTTCCCCTGCCATGTCCCCAAGCTACACTCACAAAACCACACCCACAGAACCAATAATAAATTTTTTTGAATCCCACCACTGGACTAAGTCATTTGATCTCCTGTTCATCTGGCTTACCTCTGTGCATCATCAAGGTTGGTCAGGAAGTAGATATTATTTCAGCCCTCACAATAGTGGCAGGACTGAGACACTACTGCATCCTGCCATTTTGTGTGTGTGTGTGTGTGTGTGTGTGTGTGTGTGTGTGTGTATAGCATCTGGGAAAGGGTGATTTTTAAAAATGCTTTGGGTGGATTGGATAATCATTCCTTTTGTAAGGATTACTCCTCTCTTATAACTATGTAAGAGGGTCCACTTTAGCCTGAAAAGGGATGTTTACACTAAAACTGACTCCTTTTGGGGTTAAGCTTAACTGAGCTGCAGTGTTCACAACACACACTAACTTTCCCAGGTAAGCATAAACTTTAATTTATGTTAATGTTAACTTAAAGTTTCGTTATGTTCTCTGAAGGTAATGTCTCATTGTGTGAAGGTTGAATTTCATTAGTTTCTTACTTGTCTCTTGCTAATGCCATTAAGAAAACACACTTAACTCTTTTTGCTGGATGAATGAGATGTGGATACAGTATTTGAGATTGAAAGGCTTGTATAAACTTCTGAGTGAGCAAAAATGCATTTTATTTAGAGTACTGCTACAAATATTATCCAGCATTCTCAATTGTTCTTGGTTGCCGTTTGCTTAAAAAAAAAGTAAGTTTCGACTTTTAAGAAAGAACTGAAATACTCAGATGCAAAACTCTCTTGGCTTTTTTGTACTGGTTCTTTATAAATGAAATACTCCTATACTCTCTTCCTATAATTCCAACTTCCAAGGTGGCGCAGTGGTTAAATGCAGCACTGCAGGCTACTGCTAGATCAGCAGGTCAGCGGTTCAAATCTCACCGGCTCAGGGTTGACTCAGCCTTCCATCCTTCCGAGGTGGGTAAAATGAGGACCCAGATTGTTGGGGGCAATATGCTGACTCTCTGTAAACCGCTTAGAGAGGCCTGAAAGGCCTATGAAGCGGTATATAAGTCCACTGCTATTGCTATTGCTATTGCTATAACTTTTGGGTTTTTTTGTGTTTTGTCACAAAAATTCAATTTCTTCCTTAGAAGTGCCTGACAATCAATTCAGTTCCAGTTTTGCAAATAGAATTACTTTCTTACCTTTCTGGAATTGGGTTTGATGCACTGAACGAAGAAAACATGGCTCCTGTAAGGTATATTGGGGGGTGGGGGTGGGGGAGTGAAACATTATTTTCTAATCAGACAGAGTTTAGGAGTGCTATTATGAAAACGGAAGGGGAAAATACAGTTTCATTGCTATGAATGAATGTTGAAGAATGTATCTGACACTTTCAAAGTATTAAGATGATATTGATTATTGTAACTATTAATAGACTTCTTAAAAAAATCATTAATTAATGGAATGCGATGAATGAGTCTAGACAATCTTAAGTCACTACTGCTCATGCCAGATATAGGAAATTGATTTCTACTTAGCTACACTTATTAGGGAAAGTGATAGGAATTAAACCACTTTTCCTTTGTTTATTTTAAAGTTAAGTTTCCTCCAAGTCAAGTTTTATTCCTGCTTACACTATGGACAAATCTATATGGGAGTTGGGACAGCATTCATCTTTTAATTTTCTCTTTTTTTAATGATATATTTTAAACTTCCTTAATGTAGCCTGTATCCCTGGGATTTTCCTGATGACCTCCTATCTGAGCACTAATCAGGTTAAATCCACTTTACCACTTTTTCTATTTTAATCATGTAATCCAAGAATATTCCCAATATTATTTGAAGAATTTCTGGGATAATGCATAAGAAAGTTTCTAGGTATATCTCTAGGTTTTAACATTATATGCTGAAAATAACAAATTGTAAGCTGATCTTCAAAAGTATCATGAAATATATTTGTGGCTAGATTCTCTTTCGATTATTGGATACCCTTTTAATTTATTCTCATACTTGCACTCCAAACATAGATATGGTAATATAGGCATAGGAAATGGCAGCTACATAACTTTATTTCCTTACCTATCTAATTTAGCAATGACATCTTGTAAAGATTGCTGAAATCTAGATACCAATGTAGATGCTCGATGCTTTAACTTTTGGACTCTACTTTTGGACTCTCTCTGGTTAACCTGCTGTCCCCTGACATTCTGGAAAAGGCTGGACACAAGCTTCACAAGGAAAGAATCAAAGAGAACACAGGGAAAGAATTAAAGCCAATCATCATCAAAATAATGTCAAAATATGAATGAACAATTAACAAAAAGAATGTGTGTTTCCATTCATTCAAGATCTAAATTTATTTTATTTTTTTGTTTTCTGGTTGTGAACTTCAATAGACAAACAAACTGGCATTTAGAAGAGAATGGATGGAAGTATAAAGCATTCTATCATGGAGTATTCTATCCAGAGTATTCTGGTATACCACCCCCCACCCCCCCACAATGAGCCATATCAATAAGAGAACAGACTACTGTACCATGATCCAAATGTTCCATAACAGGATATTCCCATAGAAGAGAATGTCTGCCCCTATCACTGAAGTTACTTAGTTTGTTAACGAAATGTCTTTAAGGAAATAAACAAACTCAGAGAGCAACAAGGACTCCACATGAAAAGACATTCAGCATGGCCCTCCACTGTGTCTTGGCCACAATTTCGCAGCATCCCATGCATGAATGTTTGATCATATAATATTGTCTGTACAATAGCATTTAGCAATAGCACTTAGATTTATATACCACTTCAGTTAAAACAGCCCTCTCTAAGCGATTTACAGAGTCAGCCTATTGCCAACAATCTGGGGCCTCATCTTACCAACCTTTGAAGGATGGAAGGCTGCATCAACCTTGAGCCTGGTGAGATTTGAACTGCCAAATTGCAGTCAGCCAGCAGTCTGCAGATGTAGCCTACTGCAATACTACACTCTAACCACTGCGCCACTGTGGCTTATAAATACATTAAAAAGTCTATCTCATGAGTAGAAAATAATACAACTACCAAAAGTAAATAGTAGCCTAATCCACTCACTATACCTTAAGATGGCTGTGTGAAAATATATCCAGGACCTCTGGGCGCAACTGATCGTGATTTTTATTCAGGAACTTGTGAACCTGAAAAGCCAGAATTTATATCGTTCTCACAATTGGTTCTTGTTTATGGTTCTTAATTTATTTAATGTGAGGCTGGTAACTTCAATGTATTTACCCAGGCAGTACAATCTATTGAACACAAGAGAGGTTATGTAGGGTAGGTGTGTTCTGGATTGTGGCTATCTTGTGGTACATGTTTCTCTTATCTATTTCCAGACTTTCCCCAAGATGGTTCTTACCTCACCTGTTTTACACAAAAGAATAAGCCAGAATGACTAAGGCATACTGTTACTCATCAGTCTCTCTGGGGTTCCTCTTACAAATGAGGTCTTTTATAGGGACGGAGAATGTACCAATCACTAAAGTGTAGACTAAATTCAGACCCTGATTGTTTTCTCCTACCAAACCAAAATTAAACATTCAACCTGATTTCAAATTCTAACTAAAGAAAGAAAGACAAGAGGATTCAAACATATTCATTCAACTTTCCAATGTTAATAAGTTCTTGGCAGCTGTAATGCTGTCTTTAACAAATAAGATTGAACACTCTATCTTGAAGTATCTATTTATACTTGCTCATGATAAAAAAAACCCTAAAATTCTCAGCAATTCCGGCTTACTATTTTGCCTATATTGTTTTGAAAATTAAAATGCTGCTTTTATTTTTAGTTTGCCCTTAAAAAAAACTTTCATTTTTGGAGAGAACCATTTAAAACCATGGCCATAATATGTAATGAGAACATTCAGAAAGGACTTTTAAAAGAAATATCACAGTTCTGAGCTAACATATGTTGCAGTTGGACAACCAAGCCAGCATGACAAAGATGCCACAAGCAAATTATTTTTCTTAAGTTATTTATTGAAAACTAACAACTAGGAATGCTGTAACTAAAATTTATTGCCTTAGATAATCTACCTCAGTTTGTTGATGAAATCAACTTTATTTTTGTCCCAATTAAAATTCTGTCATCCCCCAGCTTACATTCAGACACACAAAATCAGGAATGCTTGAATTTGAAGCTTCTCAATGTACCTGGTAAGTAATTGGTCCTGCGTAATGTTGTACAGTGAAGATGGGCAAAGGCAGATTTGGTTTGACATACCCACGGTTGTTGGCATGGTGGTAATGGCACTTCTGTAGGAAGGTGTGATCTGTAGCCTGAAGAAGAGGCATAAAACATTGGAGTCAGCAGTGCCATCCATGCTATCCATTGGAAGGATTTTGGAAGCTTTACAGAGACACACCCACAAATGCAACTCAGTGTTGTAATATTTCTGTGTGTGTGTTTGTGTGTGTGAGAGAGAGAGGGACATTATTTCTTACTCCTCTGTTTATATTATAATATCTGTTATTATATCTTTGCAAAATAAAGATATCTTGTTCTACAGTAGAATCCAACTTAGATAGCTCTCCTACCTATTTATTTAACTAATTTATTTAATAAAAATAAGCAAGGGCCAGGTATGCTGTAAAGGAGGTAGCAATCTAGCTGATAGTACTTTTCTTAGTTGACTTCAAAATAATCCAGATGCTTAGGGAAATGTAGTTCTGTTTAATTTTATTTAACATCAGATTTCTATCAGAAAACAATTTGCCATTGGGATTTACATGTTAATTTTATTAAATCTGGGAATATGAAAAGTTTACTATGAGATTGACTATTAATTATTATAGGCAGATGCCATTTATTCATGACATGTATCTATGGGAGAAAACAATGAAGGTTCCCAGATGTTATTTGTGCATAGTTGCTTCATTATGTCTATATCTTTTTGATCAAATATGGTTATAACATGTTCTCATAGTAACAAAATCAGGCATAATTTCATTAAAAAAAATGCAAAATGGGTATTGTACTGCATTGGGATTAAGCCAAATGAAAAAGTGTCAAAAATTCTGGAGTTTTCCAGAACTTGTCATCTGGCTGTCTGGATCTCATATCAGAGATGAGGTACACAGCAAAACAGAAAGCTCATTCTGCTCATAGAAGTCTTTTGCATTTCAAATGCAAGGAGGAATACGAACCCTAATAAAGTCCTGACCTGTGACAGGAGTGTTTGCTCATCCAGAATATGCAAGATCCCATGGGGCTTTGCAGCTACGAGATCCAGGCACAATTCAGAAGGCCTCTTGGACACAGGACTCCAGCGGAGATTTTCTTGAATATACTCCTCCTAGCAGTCAGTGATATGCAAAATATCAAAATTCTAAATAAAGTCTTAGTGTTCTGGTGTGCCCCAGTACAAGTCCAAAACATAAGTGTTGGATAATTTAGAAAATGTAAAATAAGATCCAAATAGGTGATTTTGCTGGCAATTGCCCATGATGGGTAGCATGAAAGAATGCAAATGAGATCCATATCTATTTTATAAATTTATATGCTAGATTTGAATCCTGTCTACTCTCCAGGACCTCCAGGTAATATACACTGGATTCTCTCCAACTTCTTCCTCCCAGGAGTCCTGAAAAATAGATTGGGCTGACAACCTCATCCAATGAGCTTTCATGGCTCAGGGTAGGCCGTGAATCTTGGTCTCCCCACTCTTAATTGAAAACCTTAATCTTATACCACACTTCTCTTTGCACAGGGCGGGAACAACTACACCAAACTGCCTTTGTAGAAGCTGACATGTTCCGTTATGTTTTTACCTCCTCTTGGGCGACAGCTATCTGATGGAAGAAGTGCTGGAGACGTTCACTGGCAAAATTAATGCATAGCTGTTCCAGGCTGTTCATCCCAAGATTCTGCAGAGAAAGAAAGAAAGAAAGAACAAAAGAAAGAGAGAAGGAAAGAGGGAGGGAGGAGGAAGGAAAGAAGGCGGGAGGGAGGGAAGGAAGAAAGGAATCCAAACTTCTTTCATTTCTAATTCACAAGCTTGCATACAAAGTACTATGCACTTAGTAATCAGTGTACTAGGGTCACTCCCCAAATGATGTATAGGGATAGGACAAAAGCTGAAGTTGACTTCATGTCATTTACCTTTATTTGAAATTAAATACATGTAATATTACTCTAAAGGGACACGGTGGCTCAGTGGCTAAGATGCTGAGCTTGTCGATCAGAAAGGTCGGCAGTTTGGCGATTCGAATCCCTAGTGCTGCGTAACGGAGTGAGCTCCCATTACTTGTCCCAGTTTCTGCCAACCTAGCAGTTCGAAGGCATGTAAAAATACAAGTAGAAAAATAGGGACCACCTTTGGTGGAAAGTTAACAATGTTCCATG
>NW_028261383.1:124798494-124805994 GCF_051295495.1 Thamnophis sirtalis
CTCAGGGAAACCTCTGATCAAAAAACGCATGGTTTTTTAGCTTTCCCAACTCAGGACATCCCTAATAGGTGTTTGATGTTCGAATCTGAGCTTTTGTTCAAAAGTAACACTTTCTGATTGAATTGAGTTCTTTGGAAATTCTGAGATGTGGTTTGGTCTAACTCCTCAGGGAAAGCTCTGATCAGCGAATGAAGTGATTTTTTAGCTTTCCCAACTCAGGACACCCGTAATAGGTGTTTATTGTTCAAATCTGAGCTTTGGTTCAAAAGGAACACTTTCTGGTTGAATTGAGTTCTTTCGCCAATTCTGAGATACACTTTGGTCCAACTCCTCAGGGAAAGCTCTGATAAGCAAATGAAGTGATTTTTTAGCTTTCCCAACTCAGGACACCCCTAATAGGTGTTTGTTGTTTGTTGTTCTAATCTAACCCTAACCCTAACCCTAACCCTAACCCTGACCCTGACCCTAAACCTAACCCTAACCCTAACCCTAACCCTAACCCTAACCCTAACCCTAACCCTAACCCTAACCCTAACCCCAACCCTTTCCCTTACACTAACACTAACACTAACCCTAACCATAACCCTAACCCTAACCCTAACAACAAATCTGAGCTTTGGTTCACTTTCGGGTTGAATTGAGTTCTTTCGCCAATTATGAGATACACTTTGGTCCAACTCCTCAGGGAAAGCTCTGATCAGCGAATGAAGTGGTTTTTAGCTGTGCCAACTCAGGAGACCCTAATAGGTGTTTGTTGTTCCAATCTGAGCTTTGGTTCAAAAGTAACACTTTCTGGTTGAATTGAGTTCTTTCGCCAATTCTGAGATACGGTTTGGTCTAACTCCTCAGGGAAAGCTCTGATCAGCGATTGAAGTGGTTTTTTATCTTTCCTGACTCAGGACACCCCTAATAGGTGTTTGTTGTTCCAATCTGAGCTTTGGTTCAAAAGTAACACTTTCTAGTTGAATTGAGTTCTTTCGAAATTCTGAGATATGGTTTGGTCTAACTACTCAGAGAAAGCTCTGATCAGCGAATGAAGTGGTTTTTTAGCTTTCCCAACTCAGGACACCCCTAATAGGTGTTTGTTGTTTGTTGTTCGAATCTAACCCCAACCCCAACCCCAACCCCAACCCCAACCCCAACCCCAACCCCAACCCCAACCCCAACCCCAACCCCAACCCCAACCCCAACCCCAACCCCAACCCCAACCCCAACCCCAACCCTAACCCTAACCCTAACCCTAACCCTAACCCTAACCCTAACCCTAACCCTAACCCTAACCCTAACCCTAACCCCAACCCCAACCCCAACCCCAACCCTAACCCTAACCCTAACCCTAACCCTAACCCTAACAACAAATTTGAGCTTTGGTTCAAAATTTACACTTTCTGGTTGAATTGAGTTCTTTCGCCAATTCTGAAATACACTGGTCTAACTCCTCAGGGAAAGATCTGATCACAAAACGGAATGGTTTTTTAGCTTTCCCAACTCAGGACAGCCCTAATAGGTGTTTGTTCTTTGTTGTTCGAATCTAACCCTAACCCTAACCCGAACCCGAACCCGAACCCTAACCCTAACCCTAACCCTAACCCTAACCCTAACCCTAACCCTAACCCTAACCCTAACCCTAACCCTAACCCTAACCCTAACCCTAACCCTAACCCTAACCCTAACCCTAACCCTAACCCTAACCCTAACCCTAACCCTAACCCTAACCCTAACCCTAACCCTAACCCTAACCCTAACCCTAACAACAAAGAACAAACACCTATTAGGGGTGTCCTGAGTTGGGAAAGCTAAAAAACCATTCCGTTTTGTGATCAGATCTTTCCCTGAGGAGTTAGACCAGTGTATCTCAGAATTGGCAAAAGAACTCAATTCAACCAGAAAGTGTAAGTTTTGAACCAAAGCTCAAATTTGTTGTTAGGGTTAGGGTTAGGGTTAGGGTTAGGGTTAGGTTTAGGTTTAGGGTTAGGGTTGGGGTTGGGGTTGGGGTTGGGGTTGGGGTTGGGGTTGGGGTTGGGGTTGGGGTTGGGGTTGGGGTTAGGGTTAGGGTTAGGGTTAGGGTTAGGGTTAGGGTTAGGGTTAGGGTTAGGGTTAGGGTTAGGGTTAGGGTTAGGGTTAGGGTTAGGGTTAGGGTTAGGGTTAGGGTTAGGGTTAGGGTTAGGGTTAGGGTTAGGGTTAGGGTTAGGGTTAGGGTTAGGGTTAGGGTTAGGGTTAGGGTTAGGGTTAGGGTTAATTTAGAACAACAAACAACAAACACCTATTAGGGGTGTCCTGAGTTGGTAAAGCTAAAAAACCACTTGATTCGCTGATCAGAGCTTTCCCTGAGTAGTTAGACCAAACCATATCTCAGAATTTCGAAAGAACTCAATTCAACTAGAAGGGGTTACTTTTGAACCAAAGCTCAGATTTGAACAATAAACACCTATTAGGGATGTCCTGAGTCAGGAAAGCTAAAAAACCACTTCATTCCCTGACCAGAGCTTTCCCTGAGGAGTTAGACCAAACCGTATCTCAGAATTGGCAAAAGAACTCAATACAACCAGAAAGTGTTACTTTTGAACCAAAGCTCAGATTGGAACAACAAACACCTATTAGGGGTCTCCTGAGTTGGCACAGCTAAAAACCACTTCATTCACGTATCAGAGCTTTCCGTGAGGAGTTAGACCAAAGTGTATCTCAGAATTGGCGAAAGAACTCAATTCAACCAGAAAGTGTTACTTTTGAACCAAAGCTCAGATTTGTGGTTGGGGTTAGGGTTAGGGTTAGGGTTAGGGTTAGGGTTGGGGTTGGGGTTGGGGTTGGGGTTGGGGTTGGGGTTAGGGTTAGGGTTAGGGTTAGGGTTAGGTTTAGGTTTAGGTTTAGGTTTAGGGTTAGGGTTAGGGTTAGGGTTAGGGTTAGGGTTAGGGTTAGGGTTAGGGTTAGGGTTAGGGTTAGGGTTAGGGTTAGGGTTAGGGTTAGGGTTAGGGTTAGGGTTAGGGTTAGGGTTAGGGTTAGGGTAAGATTCGAACAACAAACAACAAACACCTATTAGGGGTGTCCTGAGTTGGGAAAGCTAAAAAACCATTCCGTTTTGTGATCAGATCTTTCCCTGAGGAGTTAGACCAGTGTATCTCGGAATTGGCGAAAGAACTCAATTCAACCAGAAAGTGTAAGTTTTGAACCAAAGCTCAAATTTGTTGTTAGGGTTAGGGTTAGGGTTAGGGTTAGGGTTAGGGTTGGGGTTGGGGTTGGGGTTGGGGTTAGGGTTAGGGTTAGGGTTAGGGTTACGGTTAGGGTTAGGGTTAGGGTTAGGGTTGGGGTTGGGGTTGGGGTTGGGGTTAGGGTTAGGGTTAGGGTTAGGGTTAGGGTTGGGGTTGGGGTTGGGGTTGGGGTTGGGGTTGGGGTTGGGGTTGGGGTTGGGGTTGGGGTTGGGGTTGGGGTTGGGGTTAGGGTTAGGGTTAGGGTTAGGGTTAGGGTTAGGGTTAGGGTTAGGGTTAGGGTTAGGGTTAGGGTTAGGGTTAGGGTTAGGGTTAGGGTTAGGGTTAGGGTTAGGGTTAGGGTTAGGGTTAGGGTTAGGGTTAGGGTTAGGGTTAGGGTTAGGGTTAGGGTTAGGGTTAGGGTTAGGGTTAGGGTTAGGGTTAGGGTTAGATTCGAAGAACAAACAATAAACACCTATTAGGGTTAGGGTTAGGGTTAGGGTTAGGGTTAGGGTTAGGGTTAGGGTTAGGGTTAGGGTTAGGGTTAGGGTTAGGGTTAGGGTTAGGGTTAGGGTTAGGGTTAGGGTTAGGGTTAGGGTTAGGGTTAGGGTTAGGGTTAGGGTTAGGGTTAGGGTTAGGGTTAGGGTTAGGGTTAGGGTTAATTTAGAACAACAAACAACAAACACCTATTAGGGGTGTCCTGAGTTGGTAAAGCTAAAAAACCACTTGATTCGCTGATCAGAGCTTTCCCTGAGTAGTTAGACCAAACCATATCTCAGAATTTCGAAAGAACTCAATTCAACTAGAAGGGGTTACTTTTGAACCAAAGCTCAGATTTGAACAATAAACACCTATTAGGGATGTCCTGAGTCAGGAAAGCTAAAAAACCACTTCATTCCCTGACCAGAGCTTTCCCTGAGGAGTTAGACCAAACCGTATCTCAGAATTGGCAAAAGAACTCAATACAACCAGAAAGTGTTACTTTTGAACTAAAGCTCAGATTGGAACAACAAACACCTATTAGGGGTCTCCTGAGTTGGCACAGCTAAAAACCACTTCATTCACGTATCAGAGCTTTCCGTGAGGAGTTAGACCAAAGTGTATCTCAGAATTAGCGAAAGAACTCAATTCAACCAGAAAGTGTTACTTTTGAACCAAAGCTCAGATTTGTGGTTGGGGTTAGGGTTAGGGTTAGGGTTAGGGTTAGGGTTAGGGTTGGGGTTGGGGTTGGGGTTGGGGTTGGGATTGGGGTTAGGGTTAGGGTTAGGTTTAGGTTTAGGTTTAGGTTTAGGTTTAGGTTTAGGGTTAGGGTTAGGGTTAGGGTTAGGGTTAGGGTTAGGGTTAGGGTTAGGGTTAGGGTTAGGGTTAGGGTTAGGGTTAGGGTTAGGGTTAGGGTTAGGGTTAGGGTTAGGGTTAGGGTTAGGGTTAGGGTTAGGGTTAGGGTTAGGGTTAGGGTTAGGGTTAGGGTTAGGGTTAGGGTTAGGGTTAGGGTTAGGGTTAGGGTTAGGGTTAGGGTTAGGGTTAGGGTTAGGGTTAGGGTTAGGGTTAGGGTTAGGGTTAGGGTTAGGGTTAGGGTTAGGGTTAGGGTTAGGGTTAGGGTTAGGGTTAGGGTTAGGGTTAGGGTTAGGGTTAGGGTTAGGGTTAGGGTTAGGGTTAGGGTTAGGGTTAGGGTTAGGGTTAGGGTTAATTTAGAACAACAAACAACAAACACCTATTAGGGGTGTCCTGAGTTGGTAAAGCTAAAAAACCACTTGATTCGCTGATCAGAGCTTTCCCTGAGTAGTTAGACCAAACCATATCTCAGAATTTCGAAAGAACTCAATTCAACTAGAAGGGGTTACTTTTGAACCAAAGCTCAGATTTGAACAATAAACACCTATTAGGGATGTCCTGAGTCAGGAAAGCTAAAAAACCACTTCATTCCCTGACCAGAGCTTTCCCTGAGGAGTTAGACCAAACCGTATCTCAGAATTGGCAAAAGAACTCAATACAACCAGAAAGTGTTACTTTTGAACCAAAGCTCAGATTGGAACAACAAACACCTATTAGGGGTCTCCTGAGTTGGCACAGCTAAAAACCACTTCATTCACGTATCAGAGCTTTCCGTGAGGAGTTAGACCAAAGTGTATCTCAGAATTGGCGAAAGAACTCAATTCAACCAGAAAGTGTTACTTTTGAACCAAAGCTCAGATTTGTGGTTGGGGTTAGGGTTAGGGTTAGGGTTAGGGTTGGGGTTGGGGTTGGGGTTGGGGTTGGGGTTGGGGTTAGGGTTAGGGTTAGGTTTAGGGTTAGGTTTAGGTTTAGGTTTAGGTTTAGGGTTAGGGTTAGGGTTAGGGTTAGGGTTAGGGTTAGGGTTAGGGTTAGGGTTAGGGTTAGGGTTAGGGTTAGGGTTAGGGTTAGGGTTAGGGTTAGGGTTAGGGTTAGGGTTAGGGTTAGGGTTAGGGTTAGGGTTAGGGTTAGGGTTAGGGTAAGATTCGAACAACAAACAACAAACACCTATTAGGGGTGTCCTGAGTTGGGAAAGCTAAAAAACCATTCCGTTTTGTGATCAGATCTTTCCCTGAGGAGTTAGACCAGTGTATCTCGGAATTGGCGAAAGAACTCAATTCAACCAGAAAGTGTAAGTTTTGAACCAAAGCTCAAATTTGTTGTTAGGGTTAGGGTTAGGGTTAGGGTTAGGGTTAGGGTTGGGGTTGGGGTTGGGGTTGGGGTTAGGGTTAGGGTTAGGGTTAGGGTTACGGTTAGGGTTAGGGTTAGGGTTAGGGTTAGGGTTAGGGTTAGGGTTGGGGTTGGGGTTGGGGTTAGGGTTAGGGTTAGGGTTAGGGTTAGGGTTAGGGTTAGGGTTAGGGTTAGGGTTGGGGTTGGGGTTGGGGTTGGGGTTGGGGTTGGGGTTGGGGTTGGGGTTGGGGTTGGGGTTGGGGTTGGGGTTGGGGTTGGGGTTAGGGTTAGGGTTAGGGTTAGGGTTAGGGTTAGGGTTAGGGTTAGGGTTGGGGTTAGGGTTAGGGTTAGGGTTAGGGTTAGGGTTAGGGTTAGGGTTAGGGTTAGGGTTAGGGTTAGGGTTAGGGTTAGGGTTAGGGTTAGGGTTAGGGTTAGGGTTAGGGTTAGGGTTAGGGTTAGGGTTAGGGTTAGGGTTAGATTCGAAGAACAAACAATAAACACCTATTAGGGTTAGGGTTAGGGTTAGGGTTAGGGTTAGGGTTAGGGTTAGGGTTAGGGTTAGGGTTAGGGTTAGGGTTAGGGTTAGGGTTAGGGTTAGGGTTAGGGTTAGGGTTAGGGTTAGGGTTAGGGTTAGGGTTAGGGTTAGGGTTAGGGTTAGGGTTAGGGTTAGGGTTAGGGTTAGGGTTAGGGTTAGGGTTAGGGTTAGGGTTAGGGTTAGGGTTAGGGTTAGGGTTAGGGTTAGGGTTAGGGTTAGGGTTAGGGTTAATTTAGAACAACAAACAACAAACACCTATTAGGGGTGTCCTGAGTTGGTAAAGCTAAAAAACCACTTGATTCGCTGATCAGAGCTTTCCCTGAGTAGTTAGACCAAACCATATCTCAGAATTTCGAAAGAACTCAATTCAACTAGAAGGGGTTACTTTTGAACCAAAGCTCAGATTTGAACAATAAACACCTATTAGGGATGTCCTGAGTCAGGAAAGCTAAAAAACCACTTCATTCCCTGACCAGAGCTTTCCCTGAGGAGTTAGACCAAACCGTATCTCAGAATTGGCAAAAGAACTCAATACAACCAGAAAGTGTTACTTTTGAACTAAAGCTCAGATTGGAACAACAAACACCTATTAGGGGTCTCCTGAGTTGGCACAGCTAAAAACCACTTCATTCACGTATCAGAGCTTTCCGTGAGGAGTTAGACCAAAGTGTATCTCAGAATTAGCGAAAGAACTCAATTCAACCAGAAAGTGTTACTTTTGAACCAAAGCTCAGATTTGTGGTTGGGGTTAGGGTTAGGGTTAGGGTTAGGGTTAGGGTTAGGGTTGGGGTTGGGGTTGGGGTTGGGGTTGGGATTGGGGTTGGGGTTAGGGTTAGGTTTAGGTTTAGGTTTAGGGTTAGGGTTAGGGTTAGGGTTAGGGTTAGGGTTAGGGTTAGGGTTAGGGTTAGGGTTAGGGTTAGGGTTAGGGTTAGGGTTAGGGTTAGGGTTAGGGTTAGGGTTAGGGTTAGGGTTAGGGTTAGGGTTAGGGTTAGGGTTAGGGTTAGGGTTAGGGTTAGGGTTAGGGTTAGGGTTAGGGTTAGGGTTAGGGTTAGGGTTAGGGTTAGGGTTAGGGTTAGGGTAAGATTCAAACAACAAACAACAAACACCTATTAGGGGTGTCCTGAG
>NW_028261383.1:124818494-124880422 GCF_051295495.1 Thamnophis sirtalis
ATTGAGTTTTTCTGCAAATTCTAAGATATACTTGGGTGTAACTCCCCAGGGAAACATCAGATCACAAAATGGGTTGGTTTTTTAGCATTCCCGACTCAGGACACTACTAATATACGTTTGTTTTTCGGATCTGAGCTTTGGTTCAAAACTAACACGTTCTAGTTCAATTGAGATTTTCTGCAAATTCTAAGATATACTTGGGTGTAACTCCCCAAAGAAACATCAGATCACAAAATGGGTTGGGTTTTTAGCATTCCCGACTCAGGACACTAGTAATATACGTTTGTTTTTCGAATCTGAGCTTTGGTTCAAAAGTAACACGTTCTGGTTGAATTGAGTTTTTCTGCAAATTCTAAGATATACTTGGGTGTAACTCCCCAGGGAAACATCAGATCACAAAATGGGTTGGTTTTTTAGCATTCCCGACTCAGGACACTACTAATATACGTTTGTTTTTCGGATCTGAGCTTTGGTTCAAAAGTAACACGTTCTGGTTGAATTGAGTTTTTCTGCAAATTCTAAGATATACTTGGGTGTAACTCCCCAGGGAAACATCAGATCACAAAATGGGTTGGTTTTTTAGCATTCCCGACTCAGGACACTACTAATATACATTTGTTATTCGAATCTCAGCTTTGGTTCAAAAGTAACACGTTCTGGTTGAATTGGGTTTTTCTGCAAATTCTAAGATATACTTGGGTGTAACTCCCCAGGTAAACATCAGATCACAAAATGGGTTGGTTTTTTAGCATTCCCGACTCAGGACACTACTAATATACCTTTGTTTTTCGAATCTGAGCTTTGGTTCAAAAGTAACACGTTGTGGTTGAATTGAGTTTTTCTGCAAATTCTAAGATATACTTGGGTGTAACTCCCCAGGGAAACATCAGATCACAAAATGGGTTGGTTTTTTAGCATTCCCGACTCAGGACACTACTAATATACGTTTGTTTTTCGGATCTGAGCTTTGGTTCAAAAGTAACACGTTCTGGTTGAATTGAGTTTTTCTGCAAATTCTAAGATATACTTGGGTGTAACTCCCCAGGGAAACATCAGATCACAAAATGGGTTGGTTTTTTAGCATTCCCGACTCAGGACACTACTAATATACATTTGTTATTCGAATCTCAGCTTTGGTTCAAAAGTAACACGTTCTAGTTCAATTGAGATTTTCTGCAAATTCTAAGATATACTTGGGTGTAACTCCCCAGGGAAACATCAGATCACAAAATGGGTTGGGTTTTTAGCATTCCCGACTCAGGACACTACTAATATACCTTTGTTTTTCGAATCTGAGCTTTGGTTCAAAAGTAAAACGTTGTGGTTGAATTGAGTTTTTCTGCAAATTCTAAGATATACTTGGGTGTAACTCCCCAGGGAAACATCAGATCACAAAATGGGTTGGTTTTTTAGCATTCCCGACTCAGGACACTACTAATATACGTTTGTTTTTCGGATCTGAGCTTTGGTCCAAAACTAACACGTTCTAGTTCAATTGAGATTTTCTGCAAATTCTAAGATATACTTGGGTGTAACTCCCCAGGGAAACATCAGATCACAAAATGGGTTGGTTTTTTAGCATTCCCGACTCAGGACACTACTAATATACGTTTGTTTTTCGGATCTGAGCTTTGGTTCAAAAGTAACACGTTCTGGTTGAATTGAGTTTTTCTGCAAATTCTAAGATATACTTGGGTGTAACTCCCCAGGGAAACATCAGATCACAAAATGGGTTGGTTTTTTAGCATTCCCGACTCAGGACACTACTAATATACCTTTGTTTTTCGAATCTGAGCTTTGGTTCAAAAGTAACACGTTCTGGTTGAATTGAGTTTTTCTGCAAATTCTAAGATATACTTGGGTGTAACTCCCCAGGTAAACATCAGATCACAAAATGGGTTGGTTTTTTAGCATTCCCGACTCAGGACACTACTAATATACCTTTGTTTTTCGAATCTGAGCTTTGGTTCAAAAGTAACACGTTGTGGTTGAATTGAGTTTTTCTGCAAATTCTAAGATATACTTGGGTGTAACTCCCCAGGGAAACATCAGATCACAAAATGGGTTGGTTTTTTAGCATTCCCGACTCAGGACACTACTAATATACGTTTGTTTTTCGGATCTGAGCTTTGGTTCAAAAGTAACACGTTCTGGTTGAATTGAGTTTTTCTGCAAATTCTAAGATATACTTGGGTGTAACTCCCCAGGGAAACATCAGATCACAAAATGGGTTGGTTTTTTAGCATTCCCGACTCAGGACACTACTAATATACGTTTGTTTTTCGAATCTGAGCTTTGGTTCAAAAGTAACACGTTCTGGTTGAATCAGTTTTTCTGCAAATTCTAAGATATACTTGGGTGTAACTCCCCAGGGAAACATCAGATCACAAAATGGGTTGGTTTTTTAGCATTCCCGACTCAGGACACTACTAATATACCTTTGTTTTTCGAATCTGAGCTTTGGTTCAAAAGTAACACGTTCTGGTTGAATTGAGTTTTTCTGCCAATTCTAAGATATACTTGGGTGTAACTCCCCAGGGAAACATCAGATCACAAAATGGGTTGGTTTTTTAGCATTCCCGACTCAGGACACTACTAATATACGTTTGTTATTCGAATCTCAGCTTTGGTTCAAAAGTAACACGTTCTGGTTGAATTGAGTTTTTCTGCAAATTCTAAGATATACTTGGGTGTAACTCCCCAGGGAAACATCAGATCACAAAATGGGTTGGTTTTTTAGCATTCCCGACTCAGGACACTACTAATATACCTTTGTTTTTCGAATCTGAGCTTTGGTTCAAAAGTAACACGTTCTGGTTGAATTGAGTTTTTCTGCAAATTCTAAGATATACTTGGGTGTAACTCCCCAGGGAAACATCAGATCACAAAATGGGTTGGTTTTTTAGCATTCCCGACTCAGGACACTACTAATATTCCTTTGTTTTTCGAATCTGAGCTTTGGTTCAAAAGTAACACGTTCTGGTTGAATTGAGTTTTTCTGCAAATTCTAAGATATACTTGGGTGTAACTCCCCAGGGAAACATCAGATCACAAAATGGGTTGGTTTTTTAGCATTCCCGACTCAGGACACTACTAATATACCTTTGTTTTTCGAATCTGAGCTTTGGTTCAAAAGTAACACGTTCTGGTTGAATTGAGTTTTTCTGCAAATTCTAAGATATACTTGGGTGTAACTCCCCAGGGAAACATCAGATCACAAAATGGGTTGGTTTTTTAGCATTCCCGACTCAGGACACTACTAATATACGTTTGTATTTCGAATCTGGGCTTTGGTTCAAAAGTAACACGTTCTGGTTGAATTGAGTTTTTCTGCAAATTCTAAGATATACTTGGGAGTAACTCCCCAGGGAAACATCAGATCACAAAATGGGTTGGGTTTTTAGCATTCCCGACTCAGGACACTACTAATATACGTTTGTTTTTCGAATCTGAGCTTTGGTTCAAAAGTAACACGTTCTGGTTGAATTGAGTTTTTCTGCAAATTCTAAGATATACTTGGGTGTAACTCCCCAGGGAAACATCAGATCAAAAAATGGGTTGGTTTTTTAGCATTCCCGACTCAGGACACTACTAATATACCTTTGTTTTTCGAATCTGAGCTTTGGTTCAAAAGTAACACGTTCTGGTTGAATTGAGTTTTTCTGCAAATTCTAAGATATACTTGGGTGTAACTCCCCAGGGAAACATCAGATCACAAAATGGGTTGGTTTTTTAGCATTCCCGACTCAGGACACTACTAATATACATTTGTTATTCGAATCTCAGCTTTGGTTCAAAAGTAACACGTTCTAGTTCAATTGAGATTTTCTGCAAATTCTAAGATATACTTGGGTGTAACTCTCCAGGGAAACATCAGATCACAAAATGGGCTGGGTTTTTAGCATTCCCGACTCAGGACACTACTAATATACCTTTGTTTTTCGAATCTGAGCTTTGGTTCAAAAGTAACACGTTGTGGTTGAATTGAGTTTTTCTGCAAATTCTAAGATATACTTGGGTGTAACTCCCCAGGGAAACATCAGATCACAAAATGGGTTGGTTTTTTAGCATTCCCGACTCAGGACACTACTAATATACGTTTGTTTTTCGGATCTGAGCTTTGGTTCAAAACTAACACGTTCTAGTTCAATTGAGATTTTCTGCAAATTCTAAGATATACTTGGGTGTAACTCCCCAGGGAAACATCAGATCACAAAATGGGTTGGGTTTTTAGCATTCCCGACTCAGGACACTAGTAATATACGTTTGTTTTTCGAATCTGAGCTTTGGTTCAAAAGTAACACGTTCTGGTTGAATTGAGTTTTTCTGCAAATTCTAAGATATACTTGGGTGTAACTCCCCAGGGAAACATCAGATCACAAAATGGGTTGGTTTTTTAGCATTCCCGACTCAGGACACTACTAATATACCTTTGTTTTTCGAATCTGAGCTTTGGTTCAAAAGGTACACGTTATGGTTGAATTGAGTTTTTCTGCAAATTCTAAGATATACTTGGGTGTAACTCCCCAGGTAAACATCAGATCACAAAATGGGTTGGTTTTTTAGCATTCCCGACTCAGGACACTACTAATATACCTTTGTTTTTCGAATCTGAGCTTTGGTTCAAAAGTAACACGTTGTGGTTGAATTGAGTTTTTCTGCAAATTCTAAGATATACTTGGGTGTAACTCCCCAGGGAAACATCAGATCACAAAATGGGTTGGTTTTTTAGCATTCCCGACTCAGGACACTACTAATATACGTTTGTTTTTCGGATCTGAGCTTTGGTTCAAAAGTAACACGTTCTGGTTGAATTGAGTTTTTCTGCAAATTCTAAGATATACTTGGGTGTAACTCCCCAGGGAAACATCAGATCACAAAATGGGTTGGTTTTTTAGCATTCCCGACTCAGGACACTACTAATATACATTTGTTATTCGAATCTCAGCTTTGGTTCAAAAGTAACACGTTCTAGTTCAATTGAGATTTTCTGCAAATTCTAAGATATACTTGGGTGTAACTCCCCAGGGAAACATCAGATCACAAAATGGGTTGGGTTTTTAGCATTCCCGACTCAGGACACTACTAATATACCTTTGTTTTTCGAATCTGAGCTTTGGTTCAAAAGTAACACGTTGTGGTTGAATTGAGTTTTTCTGCAAATTCTAAGATATACTTGGGTGTAACTCCCCAGGGAAACATCAGATCACAAAATGGGTTGGTTTTTTAGCATTCCCGACTCAGGACACTACTAATATACGTTTGTTTTTCGGATCTGAGCTTTGGTCCAAAACTAACACGTTCTAGTTCAATTGAGATTTTCTGCAAATTCTAAGATATACTTGGGTGTAACTCCCCAGGGAAACATCAGATCACAAAATGGGTTGGTTTTTTAGCATTCCCGACTCAGGACACTACTAATATACGTTTGTTTTTCGGATCTGAGCTTTGGTTCAAAAGTAACACGTTCTGGTTGAATTGAGTTTTTCTGCAAATTCTAAGATATACTTGGGTGTAACTCCCCAGGGAAACATCAGATCACAAAATGGGTTGGTTTTTTAGCATTCCCGACTCAGGACACTACTAATATACCTTTGTTTTTCGAATCTGAGCTTTGGTTCAAAAGTAACACGTTCTGGTTGAATTGAGTTTTTCTGCAAATTCTAAGATATACTTGGGTGTAACTCCCCAGGTAAACATCAGATCACAAAATGGGTTGGTTTTTTAGCATTCCCGACTCAGGACACTACTAATATACCTTTGTTTTTCGAATCTGAGCTTTGGTTCAAAAGTAACACGTTGTGGTTGAATTGAGTTTTTCTGCAAATTCTAAGATATACTTGGGTGTAACTCCCCAGGGAAACATCAGATCACAAAATGGGTTGGTTTTTTAGCATTCCCGACTCAGGACACTACTAATATACGTTTGTTTTTCGGATCTGAGCTTTGGTTCAAAAGTAACACGTTCTGGTTGAATTGAGTTTTTCTGCAAATTCTAAGATATACTTGGGTGTAACTCCCCAGGGAAACATCAGATCACAAAATGGGTTGGTTTTTTAGCATTCCCGACTCAGGACACTACTAATATACGTTTGTTTTTCGAATCTGAGCTTTGGTTCAAAAGTAACACGTTCTGGTTGAATCAGTTTTTCTGCAAATTCTAAGATATACTTGGGTGTAACTCCCCAGGGAAACATCAGATCACAAAATGGGTTGGTTTTTTAGCATTCCCGACTCAGGACACTACTAATATACCTTTGTTTTTCGAATCTGAGCTTTGGTTCAAAAGTAACACGTTCTGGTTGAATTGAGTTTTTCTGCAAATTCTAAGATATACTTGGGAGTAACTCCCCAGGGAAACATCAGATCACAAAATGGGTTGGGTTTTTAGCATTCCCGACTCAGGACACTACTAATATACGTTTGTTTTTCGAATCTGAGCTTTGGTTCAAAAGTAACACGTTCTGGTTGAATTGAGTTTTTCTGCAAATTCTAAGATATACTTTGGTGTAACTCCCCAGGGGAACATCAGATCACAAAATGGGTTGGTTTTTTAGCATTCCCGACTCAGGACACTACTAATATACGTTTGTTTTTCGAATCTGAGCTTTGGTTCAAAACTAACACGTTCTAGTTCAATTGAGATTTTCTGCAAATTCTAAGATATACTTGGGTGTAACTCCCCAGGGAAACATCAGATCACAAAATGGGTTGGTTTTTTAGCATTCCCGACTCAGGACACTACTAATATACCTTTGTTTTTCGAATCTGAGCTTTGGTTCAAAAGTAACACGTTCTGGTTGAATTGAGTTTTTCTGCAAATTCTAAGATATACTTGGGTGTAACTCCCCAGGGAAACATCAGATCACAAAATGGGTTGGTTTTTTAGCATTCCCGACTCAGGACACTACTAATATACGTTTGTTTTTCGAATCTGGGCTTTGGTTCAAAAGTAACACGTTCTGGTTGAATTGAGTTTTTCTGCAAATTCTAAGATATACTTTGGTGTAACTCCCCAGGGGAACATCAGATCACAAAATGGGTTGGTTTTTTAGCATTCCCGACTCAGGACACTACTAATATACGTTTGTTTTTCGAATCTGAGCTTTGGTTCAAAAGTTACACTGTCTGGTTGAATTGAATTTTTCTGCAAATTCTAAGATATACTTGGGTGTAACTCCCCAGGGAAACATCAGATCACAAAATGGAGTGGTTTTTTAGCATTCCCGACTCAGGACACTACTAATATACGTTTGTTTTTCGGATCTGAGCTTTGGTTCAAAACTAACACGTTCTAGTTCAATTGAGATTTTCTGCAAATTCTAAGATATACTTTGGTGTAACTTCCCAGGGGAACATCAGATCACAAAATGGGTTGGTTTTTTAGCATTCTTGACTCAGGACACTACTAATATACCTTTGTTTTTCGAATCTGAGCTTTGGTTCAAAAGTAACATGTTCTGGTTGAATTGAGTTTTTCTGCAAATTCTAAGATATACTTGGGAGTAACTCCCCAGGGAAACATCAGATCACAAAATGGGTTGGGTTTTTAGCATTCCCGACTCAGGACACTACTAATATACGTTTGTTTTTCGAATCTGAGCTTTGGTTCAAAAGTAACATGTTCTGGTTGAATTGAGTTTTTCTGCAAATTCTAAGATATACTTGGGTGTAACTCCCCAGGGAAACATCAGATCACAAAATGGGTTGGTTTTTTAGCATTCCCGACTCAGGACACTACTAATATACGTTTGTTTTTCGAATCTGAGCTTTGGTTCAAAAGTAACACGTTCTGGTTGAATTGAGTTTTTCTGCAAATTCTAAGATATACTTGGGTGTAACTCCCCAGGGAAACATCAGATCACAAAATGGGTTGGTTTTTTAGCATTCCCGACTCAGGACACTACTAATATACCTTTGTTTTTCGAATCTGAGCTTTGGTTCAAAAGTAACACGTTCTGGTTGAATTGAGTTTTTCTGCCAATTCTAAGATATACTTGGGTGTAACTCCCCAGGGAAACATCAGATCACAAAATGGGTTGGGTTTTTAGCATTCCCGACTCAGGACACTACTAATATACGTTTGTTTTTCGAATCTGAGCTTTGGTTCAAAAGTAACACGTTCTGGTTGAATTGAGTTTTTCTGCAAATTCTAAGATATACTTGGGTGTAACTCCCCAGGAGAACATCAGATCACAAAATGGGTTGGTTTTTTAGCATTCCCGACTCAGGACACTACTAATATACGTTTGTTTTTCGGATCTGAGCTTTGGTTCAAAAGTAACACGTTCTGGTTGAATTGAGTTTTTCTGCAAATTCTAAGATATACTTGGGTGTAACTCCCCAGGGAAACATCAGATCACAAAATGGTTTGGTTTTTTAGCATTCCCGACTCAGGACACTACTAATATACGTTTGTTATTCGAATCTCAGCTTTGGTTCAAAAGTAACACGTTCTGGTTGAATTGAGTTTTTCTGCAAATTCTAAGATATACTTGGGTGTAACTCCCCAGGTAAACATCAGATCACAAAATGGGTTGGTTTTTTAGCATTCCCGACTCAGGACACTACTAATATACCTTTGTTTTTCGAATCTGAGCTTTGGTTCAAAAGTAACACGTTGTGGTTGAATTGAGTTTTTCTGCAAATTCTAAGATATACTTGGGTGTAACTCCCCAGGGAAACATCAGATCACAAAATGGGTTGGTTTTTTAGCATTCCCGACTCAGGACACTACTAATATACGTTTGTTTTTCGGATCTGAGCTTTGGTTCAAAAGTAACACGTTCTGGTTGAATTGAGTTTTTCTGCAAATTCTAAGATATACTTGGGTGTAACTCCCCAGGGAAACATCAGATCACAAAATGGGTTGGTTTTTTAGCATTCCCGACTCAGGACACTACTAATATACGTTTGTTTTTCGAATCTGAGCTTTGGTTCAAAAGTAACACGTTCTGGTTGAATCAGTTTTTCTGCAAATTCTAAGATATACTTGGGTGTAACTCCCCAGGGAAACATCAGATCACAAAATGGGTTGGTTTTTTAGCATTCCCGACTCAGGACACTACTAATATACGTTTGTTTTTCGAATCTGAGCTTTGGTTCAAAAGTAACACGTTCTGGTTGAATTGAGTTTTTCTGCAAATTCTAAGATATACTTGGGTGTAACTCCCCAGGGAAACATCAGATCACAAAATGGGTTGGTTTTTTAGCATTCCCGACTCAGGACACTACTAATATACCTTTGTTTTTCGGATCTGAGCTTTGGTTCAAAACTAACACGTTCTAGTTCAATTGAGATTTTCTGCAAATTCTAAGATATACTTGGGAGTAACTCCCCAGGGAAACATCAGATCACAAAATGGGTTGGGTTTTTAGCATTCCCGACTCAGGACACTACTAATATACGTTTGTTTTTCGAATCTGAGCTTTGGTTCAAAAGTAACACGTTCTGGTTGAATTGAGTTTTTCTGCAAATTCTAAGATATACTTGGGTGTAACTCCCCAGGAAAACATCAGATCACAAAATGGGTTGGTTTTTTAGCATTCCCGACTCAGGACACTACTAATATACCTTTGTTTTTCGAATCTGAGCTTTGGTTCAAAAGTAACACGTTCTGGTTGAATTGAGTTTTTCTGCAAATTCTAAGATATACTTGGGTGTAACTCCCCAGGGAAACATCAGATCACAAAATGGGTTGGTTTTTTAGCATTACCGACTCAGGACACTACTAATATACCTTTGTTTTTCGAATCTGAGCTTTGGTTCAAAAGTAACACGTTCTGGTTGAATTGAGTTTTTCTGCAAATTCTAAGATATACTTGGGAGTAACTCCCCAGGGAAACATCAGATCACAAAATGGGTTGGGTTTTTAGCATTCCCGACTCAGGACACTACTAATATACGTTTGTTTTTCGAATCTGGGCTTTGGTTCAAAAGTAACACGTTTTGGTTGAATTGAGTTTTTCTGCAAATTCTAAGATATACTTTGGTGTAACTCCCCAGGGGAACATCAGATCACAAAATGGGTTGGTTTTTTAGCATTCCCGACTCAGGACACTACTAATATACGTTTGTTTTTCGAATCTGAGCTTTGGTTCAAAAGTAACACGTTCTGGTTGAATTGAGTTTTTCTGCAAATTCTAAGATATACTTGGGTGTAACTCCCCAGGGAAACATCAGATCACAAAATGGGTTGGTTTTTTAGCATTCCCGACTCAGGACACTACTAATATACGTTTGTTTTTCGGATCTGAGCTTTGGTTCAAAACTAACACGTTCTGGTTCAATTGAGATTTTCTGCAAATTCTAAGATATACTTGGGAGTAACTCCCCAGGGAAACATCAGATCACAAAATGGGTTGGGTTTTTACCATTCCCGACAAGGACACTACTAATATACCTTTGTTTTTCGGATCTGAGCTTTGGTTCAAAACTAACACGTTCTAGTTCAATTGAGATTTTCTGCAAATTCTAAGATATACTTGGGAGTAACTCCCCAGGGAAACATCAGATCACAAAATGGGTTTGGTTTTTAGCATTCCCGACTCAGGACACTACTAATATACGTTTGTTTTTCGAATCTGAGCTTTGGTTCAAAAGTTACACGTTCTGGTTGAATTGAATTTTTCTGCAAATTCTAAGATATACTTGGGTGTAACTCCCCAGGGAAACATCAGATCACAAAATGGAGTGGTTTTTTAGCATTCCCGACTCAGGACACTACTAATATACGTTTGTTTTTCGGATCTGAGCTTTGGTTCAAAACTAACACGTTCTAGTTCAATTGAGATTTTCTGCAAATTCTAAGATATACTTTGGTGTAACTTCCCAGGGGAATATCAGATCACAAAATGGGTTGGTTTTTTAGCATTCTTGACTCAGGACACTACTAATATACGTTTGTTTTTCGAATCTGAGCTTTGGTTCAAAAGTAACACGTTCTGGTTCAATTGAGATTTTCTGCAAATTCTAAGATATACTTGGGAGTAACTCCCCAGGGAAACATCAGATCACAAAATGGGTTGGGTTTTTAGCATTCCCGACAAGGACACTACTAATATACCTTTGTTTTTCGGATCTGAGCTTTGGTTCAAAACTAACACGTTCTAGTTCAATTGAGATTTTCTGCAAATTCTAAGATATACTTGGGAGTAACTCCCCAGGGAAACATCAGATCACAAAATGGGTTGGGTTTTTAGCATTCCCGACTCAGGACACTACTAATATACGTTTGTTTTTCGAATCTGAGCTTTGGTTCAAAAGTAACACGTTCTGGTTGAATTGAGTTTTTCTGCAAATTCTAAGATATACTTGGGTGTAACTCCCCAGGGAAACATCAGATCACAAAATGGGTTGGTTTTTTAGCATTCCCGACTCAGGACACTACTAATATACCTTTGTTTTTCGGATCTGAGCTTTGGTTCAAAACTAACACGTTCTAGTTCAATTGAGATTTTCTGCAAATTCTAAGATATACTTGGGAGTAACTCCCCAGGGAAACATCAGATCACAAAATGGGTTGGGTTTTTAGCATTCCCGACTCAGGACACTACTAATATACGTTTGTTTTTCGAATCTGAGCTTTGGTTCAAAAGTAACACGTTCTGGTTGAATTGAGTTTTTCTGCAAATTCTAAGATATACTTGGGTGTAACTCCCCAGGAAAACATCAGATCACAAAATGGGTTGGTTTTTTAGCATTCCCGACTCAGGACACTACTAATATACCTTTGTTTTTCGAATCTGAGCTTTGGTTCAAAAGTAACACGTTCTGGTTGAATTGAGTTTTTCTGCAAATTCTAAGATATACTTGGGTGTAACTCCCCAGGGAAACATCAGATCACAAAATGGGTTGGTTTTTTAGCATTACCGACTCAGGACACTACTAATATACCTTTGTTTTTCGAATCTGAGCTTTGGTTCAAAAGTAACACGTTCTGGTTGAATTGAGTTTTTCTGCAAATTCTAAGATATACTTGGGAGTAACTCCCCAGGGAAACATCAGATCACAAAATGGGTTGGGTTTTTAGCATTCCCGACTCAGGACACTACTAATATACGTTTGTTTTTCGAATCTGGGCTTTGGTTCAAAAGTAACACGTTCTGGTTGAATTGAGTTTTTCTGCAAATTCTAAGATATACTTTGGTGTAACTCCCCAGGGGAACATCAGATCACAAAATGGGTTGGTTTTTTAGCATTCCCGACTCAGGACACTACTAATATACGTTTGTTTTTCGAATCTGAGCTTTGGTTCAAAAGTAACACGTTCTGGTTGAATTGAGTTTTTCTGCAAATTCTAAGATATACTTGGGTGTAACTCCCCAGGGAAACATCAGATCACAAAATGGGTTGGTTTTTTAGCATTCCCGACTCAGGACACTACTAATATACGTTTGTTTTTCGGATCTGAGCTTTGGTTCAAAACTAACACGTTCTGGTTCAATTGAGATTTTCTGCAAATTCTAAGATATACTTGGGAGTAACTCCCCAGGGAAACATCAGATCACAAAATGGGTTGGGTTTTTACCATTCCCGACAAGGACACTACTAATATACCTTTGTTTTTCGGATCTGAGCTTTGGTTCAAAACTAACACGTTCTAGTTCAATTGAGATTTTCTGCAAATTCTAAGATATACTTGGGAGTAACTCCCCAGGGAAACATCAGATCACAAAATGGGTTTGGTTTTTAGCATTCCCGACTCAGGACACTACTAATATACGTTTGTTTTTCGAATCTGAGCTTTGGTTCAAAAGTTACACGTTCTGGTTGAATTGAATTTTTCTGCAAATTCTAAGATATACTTGGGTGTAACTCCCCAGGGAAACATCAGATCACAAAATGGAGTGGTTTTTTAGCATTCCCGACTCAGGACACTACTAATATACGTTTGTTTTTCGGATCTGAGCTTTGGTTCAAAACTAACACGTTCTAGTTCAATTGAGATTTTCTGCAAATTCTAAGATATACTTTGGTGTAACTTCCCAGGGGAATATCAGATCACAAAATGGGTTGGTTTTTTAGCATTCTTGACTCAGGACACTACTAATATACGTTTGTTTTTCGAATCTGAGCTTTGGTTCAAAAGTAACACGTTCTGGTTCAATTGAGATTTTCTGCAAATTCTAAGATATACTTGGGAGTAACTCCCCAGGGAAACATCAGATCACAAAATGGGTTGGGTTTTTAGCATTCCCGACAAGGACACTACTAATATACCTTTGTTTTTCGGATCTGAGCTTTGGTTCAAAACTAACACGTTCTAGTTCAATTGAGATTTTCTGCAAATTCTAAGATATACTTGGGAGTAACTCCCCAGGGAAACATCAGATCACAAAATGGGTTGGGTTTTTAGCATTCCCGACTCAGGACACTACTAATATACGTTTGTTTTTCGAATCTGAGCTTTGGTTCAAAAGTTACACGTTCTGGTTGAATTGAATTTTTCTGCAAATTCTAAGATACACTTGGGTGTAACTCCCCAGGGAAACATCAGATCACAAAATGGAGTGGTTTTTTAGCATTCCCGACTCAGGACACTACTAATATACGTTTGTTTTTCGGATCTGAGCTTTGGTTCAAAACTAACACGTTCTAGTTCAATTGAGATTTTCTGCAAATTCTAAGATATACTTTGGTGTAACTTCCCAGGGGAATATCAGATCACAAAATGGGTTGGTTTTTTAGCATTCTTGACTCAGGACACTACTAATATACGTTTGTTTTTCGAATCTGAGCTTTGGTTCAAAAGTAACATGTTCTGGTTGAATTGAGTTTTTCTGCAAATTCTAAGATATACTTGGGTGTAACTCCCCAGGGAAACATCAGATCACAAAATGGGTTGGTTTTTTAGCATTCCCGACTCAGGACACTACTAATATACGTTTGTTTTTCGAATCTGAGCTTTGGTTCAAAAGTAACACGTTCTGGTTGAATTGAGTTTTTCTGCAAATTCTAAGATATACTTGGGTGTAACTCCCCAGGGAAACATCAGATCACAAAATGGGTTGGTTTTTTAGCATTCCCGACTCAGGACACTACTAATATACCTTTGTTTTTCGAATCTGAGCTTTGGTTCAAAAGTAACACGTTCTGGTTGAATTGAGTTTTTCTGCCAATTCTAAGATATACTTGGGTGTAACTCCCCAGGGAAACATCAGATCACAAAATGGGTTGGGTTTTTAGCATTCCCGACTCAGGACACTACTAATATACGTTTGTTTTTCGAATCTGAGCTTTGGTTCAAAAGTAACACGTTCTGGTTGAATTGAGTTTTTCTGCAAATTCTAAGATATACTTGGGTGTAACTCCCCAGGGAAACATCAGATCACAAAATGGGTTGGTTTTTTAGCATTCCCGACTCAGGACACTACTAATATACGTTTGTTATTCGAATCTCAGCTTTGGTTCAAAAGTAACACGTTCTGGTTGAATTGAGTTTTTCTGCAAATTCTAAGATATACTTGGGTGTAACTCCCCAGGTAAACATCAGATCACAAAATGGGTTGGTTTTTTAGCATTCCCGACTCAGGACACTACTAATATACCTTTGTTTTTCGAATCTGAGCTTTGGTTCAAAAGTAACCCGTTGTGGTTGAATTGAGTTTTTCTGCAAATTCTAAGATATACTTGGGTGTAACTCCCCAGGGAAACATCAGATCACAAAAGGGGTTGGTTTTTTAGCATTCCCGACTCAGGACACTACTAATATACGTTTGTTTTTCGGATCTGAGCTTTGGTTCAAAACTAACACGTTCTAGTTCAATTGAGATTTTCTGCAAATTCTAAGATATACTTGGGTGTAACTCCCCAGGGAAACATCAGATCACAAAATGGGTTGGTTTTTTAGCATTCCCGACTCAGGACACTACTAATATACATTTGTTTTTCGGATCTGAGCTTTGGTTCAAAAGTAACACGTTCTGGTTCAATTGAGATTTTCTGCAAATTCTAAGATATACTTGGGTGTAACTCCCCAGGGAAACATCAGATCACAAAATGGGTTGGGTTTTTAGCATTCCCGACTCAGGACACTACTAATATACCTTTGTTTTTCGGATCTGAGCTTTGGTTCAAAACTAACACGTTCTAGTTCAATTGAGATTTTCTGCAAATTCTAAGATATACTTGGGAGTAACTCCCCAGGGAAACATCAGATCACAAAATGGGTTGGGTTTTTAGCATTCCCGACTCAGGACACTACTAATATACGTTTGTTTTTCGAATCTGAGCTTTGGTTCAAAAGTAACACGTTCTGGTTGAATTGAGTTTTTCTGCAAATTCTAAGATATACTTGGGTGTAACTCCCCAGGAAAACATCAGATCACAAAATGGGTTGGTTTTTTAGCATTCCCGACTCAGGACACTACTAATATACGTTTGTTTTTCGGATCTGAGCTTTGGTTCAAAAGTAACACGTTCTGGTTGAATTGAGTTTTTCTGCAAATTCTAAGATATACTTGGGTGTAACTCCCCAGGGAAACATCAGATCACAAAATGGGTTGGTTTTTTAGCATTCCCGACTCAGGACACTACTAATATACGTTTGTTTTTCGGATCTGAGCTTTGGTTCAAAACTAACACGTTCTGGTTCAATTGAGATTTTCTGCAAATTCTAAGATATACTTGGGAGTAACTCCCCAGGGAAACATCAGATCACAAAATGGGTTGGGTTTTTACCATTCCCGACAAGGACACTACTAATATACCTTTGTTTTTCGGATCTGAGCTTTGGTTCAAAACTAACACGTTCTAGTTCAATTGAGATTTTCTGCAAATTCTAAGATATACTTGGGAGTAACTCCCCAGGGAAACATCAGATCACAAAATGGGTTTGGTTTTTAGCATTCCCGACTCAGGACACTACTAATATACGTTTGTTTTTCGAATCTGAGCTTTGGTTCAAAAGTTACACGTTCTGGTTGAATTGAATTTTTCTGCAAATTCTAAGATATACTTGGGTGTAACTCCCCAGGGAAACATCAGATCACAAAATGGAGTGGTTTTTTAGCATTCCCGACTCAGGACACTACTAATATACGTTTGTTTTTCGGATCTGAGCTTTGGTTCAAAACTAACACGTTCTAGTTCAATTGAGATTTTCTGCAAATTCTAAGATATACTTTGGTGTAACTTCCCAGGGGAATATCAGATCACAAAATGGGTTGGTTTTTTAGCATTCTTGACTCAGGACACTACTAATATACGTTTGTTTTTCGAATCTGAGCTTTGGTTCAAAAGTAACACGTTCTGGTTCAATTGAGATTTTCTGCAAATTCTAAGATATACTTGGGAGTAACTCCCCAGGGAAACATCAGATCACAAAATGGGTTGGGTTTTTAGCATTCCCGACAAGGACACTACTAATATACCTTTGTTTTTCGGATCTGAGCTTTGGTTCAAAACTAACACGTTCTAGTTCAATTGAGATTTTCTGCAAATTCTAAGATATACTTGGGAGTAACTCCCCAGGGAAACATCAGATCACAAAATGGGTTGGGTTTTTAGCATTCCCGACTCAGGACACTACTAATATACGTTTGTTTTTCGAATCTGAGCTTTGGTTCAAAAGTTACACGTTCTGGTTGAATTGAATTTTTCTGCAAATTCTAAGATACACTTGGGTGTAACTCCCCAGGGAAACATCAGATCACAAAATGGAGTGGTTTTTTAGCATTCCCGACTCAGGACACTACTAATATACGTTTGTTTTTCGGATCTGAGCTTTGGTTCAAAACTAACACGTTCTAGTTCAATTGAGATTTTCTGCAAATTCTAAGATATACTTTGGTGTAACTTCCCAGGGGAATATCAGATCACAAAATGGGTTGGTTTTTTAGCATTCTTGACTCAGGACACTACTAATATACGTTTGTTTTTCGAATCTGAGCTTTGGTTCAAAAGTAACATGTTCTGGTTGAATTGAGTTTTTCTGCAAATTCTAAGATATACTTGGGTGTAACTCCCCAGGGAAACATCAGATCACAAAATGGGTTGGTTTTTTAGCATTCCCGACTCAGGACACTACTAATATACGTTTGTTTTTCGAATCTGAGCTTTGGTTCAAAAGTAACACGTTCTGGTTGAATTGAGTTTTTCTGCAAATTCTAAGATATACTTGGGTGTAACTCCCCAGGGAAACATCAGATCACAAAATGGGTTGGTTTTTTAGCATTCCCGACTCAGGACACTACTAATATACCTTTGTTTTTCGAATCTGAGCTTTGGTTCAAAAGTAACACGTTCTGGTTGAATTGAGTTTTTCTGCCAATTCTAAGATATACTTGGGTGTAACTCCCCAGGGAAACATCAGATCACAAAATGGGTTGGGTTTTTAGCATTCCCGACTCAGGACACTACTAATATACGTTTGTTTTTCGAATCTGAGCTTTGGTTCAAAAGTAACACGTTCTGGTTGAATTGAGTTTTTCTGCAAATTCTAAGATATACTTGGGTGTAACTCCCCAGGGAAACATCAGATCACAAAATGGGTTGGTTTTTTAGCATTCCCGACTCAGGACACTACTAATATACGTTTGTTATTCGAATCTCAGCTTTGGTTCAAAAGTAACACGTTCTGGTTGAATTGAGTTTTTCTGCAAATTCTAAGATATACTTGGGTGTAACTCCCCAGGTAAACATCAGATCACAAAATGGGTTGGTTTTTTAGCATTCCCGACTCAGGACACTACTAATATACCTTTGTTTTTCGAATCTGAGCTTTGGTTCAAAAGTAACCCGTTGTGGTTGAATTGAGTTTTTCTGCAAATTCTAAGATATACTTGGGTGTAACTCCCCAGGGAAACATCAGATCACAAAAGGGGTTGGTTTTTTAGCATTCCCGACTCAGGACACTACTAATATACGTTTGTTTTTCGGATCTGAGCTTTGGTTCAAAACTAACACGTTCTAGTTCAATTGAGATTTTCTGCAAATTCTAAGATATACTTGGGTGTAACTCCCCAGGGAAACATCAGATCACAAAATGGGTTGGTTTTTTAGCATTCCCGACTCAGGACACTACTAATATACATTTGTTTTTCGGATCTGAGCTTTGGTTCAAAAGTAACACGTTCTGGTTCAATTGAGATTTTCTGCAAATTCTAAGATATACTTGGGTGTAACTCCCCAGGGAAACATCAGATCACAAAATGGGTTGGGTTTTTAGCATTCCCGACTCAGGACACTACTAATATACCTTTGTTTTTCGGATCTGAGCTTTGGTTCAAAACTAACACGTTCTAGTTCAATTGAGATTTTCTGCAAATTCTAAGATATACTTGGGAGTAACTCCCCAGGGAAACATCAGATCACAAAATGGGTTGGGTTTTTAGCATTCCCGACTCAGGACACTACTAATATACGTTTGTTTTTCGAATCTGAGCTTTGGTTCAAAAGTAACACGTTCTGGTTGAATTGAGTTTTTCTGCAAATTCTAAGATATACTTGGGTGTAACTCCCCAGGAAAACATCAGATCACAAAATGGGTTGGTTTTTTAGCATTCCCGACTCAGGACACTACTAATATACGTTTGTTTTTCGGATCTGAGCTTTGGTTCAAAAGTAACACGTTCTGGTTGAATTGAGTTTTTCTGCAAATTCTAAGATATACTTGGGTGTAACTCCCCAGGGAAACATCAGATCACAAAATGGGTTGGTTTTTTAGCATTCCCGACTCAGGACACTACTAATATACGTTTGTTATTCGAATCTCAGCTTTGGTTCAAAAGTAACACGTTCTGGTTGAATTGAGTTTTTCTGCAAATTCTAAGATATACTTGGGTGTAACTCCCCAGGGAAACATCAGATCACAAAATGGGTTGGTTTTTTAGCATTCCCGACTCAGGACACTACTAATATACCTTTGTTTTTCGAATCTGAGCTTTGGTTCAAAAGTAACCCGTTGTGGTTGAATTGAGTTTTTCTGCAAATTCTAAGATATACTTGGGTGTAACTCCCCAGGGAAACATCAGATCACAAAATGGGTTGGGTTTTTAGCATTCCCGACTCAGGACACTACTAATATACGTTTGTTTTTCGAATCTGAGCTTTGGTTCAAAAGTAACACGTTCTGGTTGAATTGAGTTTTTCTGCAAATTCTAAGATATACTTGGGTGTAACTCCCCAGGGAAACATCAGATCACAAAATGGGTTGGGTTTTTAGCATTCCCGACTCAGGACACTACTAATATACGTTTGTTTTTCGAATCTGAGCTTTGGTTCAAAAGTAACACGTTCTGGTTGAATTGAGTTTTTCTGCAAATTCTAAGATATACTTGGGTGTAACTCCCCAGGAAAACATCAGATCACAAAATGGGTTGGTTTTTTAGCATTCCCGACTCAGGACACTACTAATATACGTTTGTTTTTCGGATCTGAGCTTTGGTTCAAAAGTAACACGTTCTGGTTGAATTGAGTTTTTCTGCAAATTCTAAGATATACTTGGGTTTAACTCCCCAGGGAAACATCAGATCACAAAATGGGTTGGTTTTTTAGCATTCCCGACTCAGGACACTACTAATATACGTTTGTTATTCGAATCTCAGCTTTGGTTCAAAAGTAAAACGTTCTGGTTGAATTGAGTTTTTCTGCAAATTCTAAGATATACTTGGGAGTAACTCCCCAGGGAAACATCAGATCACAAAATGGGTTGGGTTTTTAGCATTCCCGACTCAGGACACTACTAATATACGTTTGTTTTTCGAATCTGAGCTTTGGTTCAAAATAACACGTTCTGGTTGAATTGAGTTTTTCTGCAAATTCTAAGATATACTTGGGTGTAACTCTCCCAGGAAAACATCAGATCACAAAATGGGTTGGTTTTTAGCATTCCCGACTCAGGACACTACTAATATACGTTTGTTTTTCGGATCTGAGCTTTGGTTCAAAAGTAACACGTTCTGGTTGAATTGAGTTTTTCTGCAAATTCTAAGATATACTTGGGTGTAACTCCCCAGGGAAACATCAGATCACAAAATGGGTTGGTTTTTTAGCATTCCCGACTCAGGACACTACTAATATACGTTTGTTATTCGAATCTCAGCTTTGGTTCAAAAGTAACACGTTCTGGTTGAATTGAGTTTTTCTGCAAATTCTAAGATATACTTGGGTGTAACTCCCCAGGGAAACATCAGATTCACAAAATGGGTTGGTTTTTTAGCATTCCCGACTCAGGACACTACTAATATACCTTTGTTTTTCGAATCTGAGCTTTGGTTCAAAAGTAACCCGTTGTGGTTGAATTGAGTTTTTCTGCAAATTCTAAGATATACTTGGGTGTAACTCCCCAGGGAAACATCAGATCACAAAATGGGTTGGGTTTTTAGCATTCCCGACTCAGGACACTACTAATATACGTTTGTTTTTCGAATCTGAGCTTTGGTTCAAAAGTAACACGTTCTGGTTGAATTGAGTTTTTCTGCAAATTCTAAGATATACTTGGGTGTAACTCCCCAGGGAAACATCAGATCACAAAATGGGTTGGGTTTTTAGCATTCCCGACTCAGGACACTACTAATATACGTTTGTTTTTCGAATCTGAGCTTTGGTTCAAAAGTAACACGTTCTGGTTGAATTGAGTTTTTCTGCAAATTCTAAGATATACTTGGGTGTAACTCCCCAGGAAAACATCAGATCACAAAATGGGTTGGTTTTTTAGCATTCCCGACTCAGGACACTACTAATATACGTTTGTTTTTCGGATCTGAGCTTTGGTTCAAAAGTAACACGTTCTGGTTGAATTGAGTTTTTCTGCAAATTCTAAGATATACTTGGGTTTAACTCCCCAGGGAAACATCAGATCACAAAATGGGTTGGTTTTTTAGCATTCCCGACTCAGGACACTACTAATATACGTTTGTTATTCGAATCTCAGCTTTGGTTCAAAAGTAAAACGTTCTGGTTGAATTGAGTTTTTCTGCAAATTCTAAGATATACTTGGGTGTAACTCCCCAGGAAACATCAGATCACAAAATGGGTTGGTTTTTTAGCATTCCCGACTCAGGACACTACTAATATACCTTTGTTTTTCGAATCTGAGCTTTGGTTCAAAAGTAACCCGTTGTGGTTGAATTGAGTTTTTCTGCAAATTCTAAGATATACTTGGGTGTAACTCCCCAGGGAAACATCAGATCACAAAATGGGTTGGGTTTTTAGCATTCCCGACTCAGGACACTACTAATATACGTTTGTTTTTCGAATCTGAGCTTTGGTTCAAAAGTAACACGTTCTGGTTGAATTGAATTTTTCTGCAAATTCTAAGATATACTTGGGTGTAACTCCCCAGGGAAATATCAGATCACAAAATGGGTTGGTTTTTTAGCATTCTTGACTCAGGACACTACGAATATACGTTTGTTTTTCGAATCTGAGCTTTGGTTCAAAAGTAACACGTTCTGGTTGAATCAGTTTTTCTGCAAATTCTAAGATATACTTGGGTGTAACTCCCCAGGGAAACATCAGATCACAAAATGGGTTGGTTTTTTAGCATTCCCGACTCAGGACACTACTAATATACCTTTGTTTTTCGAATCTGAGCTTTGGTTCAAAAGTAACACGTTCTGGTTGAATTGAGTTTTTCTGCCAATTCTAAGATATACTTGGGTGTAACTCCCCAGGGAAACATCAGATCACAAAATGGGTTGGTTTTTTAGCATTCCCGACTCAGGACACTACTAATATACCTTTGTTTTTCGGATCTGAGCTTTGGTTCAAAACTAACACGTTCTAGTTCAATTGAGATTTTCTGCAAATTCTAAGATATACTTGGGAGTAACTCCCCAGGGAAACATCAGATCACAAAATGGGTTGGGTTTTTAGCATTCCCGACTCAGGACACTACTAATATACGTTTGTTTTTCGGATCTGAGCTTTGGTTCAAAAGTAACACGTTCTGGTTGAATTGAGTTTTTCTGCAAATTCTAAGATATACTTGGGTGTAACTCCCCAGGGAAACATCAGATCACAAAATGGGTTGGGTTTTTAGCATTCCCGACTCAGGACACTACTAATATACCTTTGTTTTTCGGATCTGAGCTTTGGTTCAAAACTAACACGTTCTGGTTGAATTGAGTTTTTCTGCAAATTCT
This sequence comes from Thamnophis sirtalis, assembly GCF_051295495.1. Lineage (NCBI taxonomy): Eukaryota > Metazoa > Chordata > Lepidosauria > Squamata > Natricidae > Thamnophis > Thamnophis sirtalis. The sequence goes on from NW_028261383.1 coordinate 124,840,584, forward strand.
AAGATATACTTGGGTGTAACTCCCCAGGGAAACATCAGATCACAAAATGGGTTGGTTTTTTAGCATTCCCGACTCAGGACACTACTAATATACGTTTGTTTTTCGAATCTGGGCTTTGGTTCAAAAGTAACACGTTCTGGTTGAATTGAGTTTTTCTGCAAATTCTAAGATATACTTTGGTGTAACTCCCCAGGGGAACATCAGATCACAAAATGGGTTGGTTTTTTAGCATTCCCGACTCAGGACACTACTAATATACGTTTGTTTTTCGAATCTGAGCTTTGGTTCAAAACTAACACGTTCTAGTTCAATTGAGATTTTCTGCAAATTCTAAGATATACTTGGGAGTAACTCCCCAGGGAAACATCAGATAACAAAATGGGTTGGGTTTTTAGCATTCCCGACTCAGGACACTACTAATATACGTTTGTTTTTCGAATCTGAGCTTTGGTTCAAAAGTAACACGTTCTGTTTGAATTGAGTTTTTCTGCAAATTCTAAGATATACTTGGGTGTAACTCCCCAGGGAAACATCAGATCACAAAATGGGTTGGTTTTTTAGCATTCCCGACTCAGGACACTACTAATATACGTTTGTTTTTCGGATCTGAGCTTTGGTTCAAAAGTAACACGTTCTGGTTGAATTGAGATTTTCTGCAAATTCTAAGATATACTTGGGTGTAACTCCCCAGGGAAACATCAGATCACAAAATGGGTTGGGTTTTTAGCATTCCCGACTCAGGACACTACTAATATACGTTTGTTTTTAGAATCTGAGCTTTGGTTCAAAAGTAACACGTTCTGGTTGAATTGAGATTTTCTGCAAATTCTAAGATATACTTGGGAGTAACTCCCCAGGGAAACATCAGATCACAAAATGGGTTGGGTTTTTAGCATTCCCGACTCAGGACACTACTAATATACGTTTGTTTTTCGAATCTGAGCTTTGGTTCAAAAGTAACACGTTCTGGTTGAATTGAGATTTTCTGCAAATTCTAAGATATACTTGGGAGTAACTCCCCAGGGAAACATCAGATCACAAAATGGGTTGGGTTTTTAGCATCCTCGACTCAGGACACTACTAATATACGTTTGTTTTTCGAATCTGAGCTTTGGTTCAAAAGTAACACGTTCTGGTTGAATTGAGTTTTTCTGCAAATTCTAAGATATACTTGGGTGTAACTCCCCAGGGAAACATCATATCACAAAATGGAGTGGTTTTTTAGCATTCCCGACTCAGGACACTACTAATATACGTTTGTTTTTCGGATCTGAGCTTTGGTTCAAAACTAACACGTTCTAGTTCAATTGAGATTTTCTGCAAATTCTAAGATATACTTGGGAGTAACTCCCCAGGGAAACATCAGATCACAAAATGGGTTGGTTTTTTAGCATTCCCAACTCAGGACACTACTAATATACGTTTGTTTTTCGGATCTGAGCTTTGGTTCAAAAGTAACACGTTCTGGTTGAATTGAGATTTTCTGCAAATTCTAAGATATACTTGGGAGTAACTCCCCAGGGAAACATCAGATCACAAAATGGGTTGGGTTTTTAGCATTCCCGACTCAGGACACTACTAATATACGTTTGTTTTTCGAATCTGAGCTTTGGTTCAAAAGTAACACGTTCTGGTTGAATTGAGATTTTCTGCAAATTCTAAGATATACTTGGGAGTAACTCCCCAGGGAAACATCAGATCACAAAATGGGTTGGTTTTTTAGCATTCCCGACTCAGGACACTACTAATATACGTTTGTTTTTCGAATCTGAGCTTTGGTTCAAAAGTAACACGTTCTGGTTGAATTGAGTTTTTCTGCAAATTCTAAGATATACTTGGGTGTAACTCCCCAGGGAAACATCAGATCACAAAATGGAGTGGTTTTTTAGCATTCCCGACTCAGGACACTACTAATATACGTTTGTTTTTTGGATCTGAGCTTTGGTTCAAAACTAACACGTTCTAGTTCAATTGAGATTTTCTGCAAATTCTAAGATATACTTGGGAGTAACTCCCCAGGGAAACATCAGATCACAAAATGGGTTGGTTTTTTAGCATTCCCGACTCAGGACACTACTAATATACGTTTGTTTTTCGGATCTGAGCTTTGGTTCAAAACTAACACGTTCTAGTTCAATTGAGATTTTCTGCAAATTCTAAGATATACTTGGGAGTAACTCCCCAGGGAAACATCAGATCACAAAATGGGTTGGGTTTTTAGCATTCCCGACTCAGGACACTACTAATATACGTTTGTTTTTCGAATCTGAGCTTTGGTTCAAAAGTTACACGTTCTGGTTTAATTGAATTTTTCTGCAAATTCTAAGATATACTTGGGTGTAACTCCCCAGGGAAACATCAGATCACAAAATGGAGTGGTTTTTTAGCATTCCCGACTCAGGACACTACTAATATACGTTTGTTTTTTGGATCTGAGCTTTGGTTCAAAACTAACACGTTCTAGTTCAATTGAGATTTTCTGCAAATTCTAAGATATACTTGGGTGTAACTCCCCAGGGAAACATCAGATCACAAAATGGGTTGGTTTTTTAGCATTCCCGACTCAGGACACTACTAATATACATTTGTTTTTCGGATCTGAGCTTTGGTTCAAAAGTAACACGTTCTGGTTCAATTGAGTTTTTCTGCAAATTCTAAGATATACTTGGGTGTAACTCCCCAGGGAAACATCAGATCACAAAATGGGTTGGGTTTTTAGCATTCCCGACTCAGGACACTACTAATATACGTTTGTTTTTCGAATCTGAGCTTTGGTTCAAAAGTAACACGTTCTGGTTGAATTGAGTTTTTCTGCAAATTCTAAGATATACTTGGGTGTAACTCCCCAGGGAAACATCAGATCACAAAATGGGTTGGTTTTTTAGCATTCTTGACTCAGGACACTACTAATATACGTTTGTTTTTCGAATCTGAGCTTTGGTTCAAAAGTAACATGTTCTGGTTGAATTGAGTTTTTCTGCAAATTCTAAGATATACTTGGGTGTAACTCCCCAGGGAAACATCAGATCACAAAATGGCTTGGTTTTTTAGCATTCCCGACTCAGGACACTACTAATATACCTTTGTTTTTCGGATCTGAGCTTTGGTTCAAAACTAACACGTTCTAGTTCAATTGAGATTTTCTGCAAATTCTAAGATATACTTGGGAGTAACTCCCCAGGGAAACATCAGATCACAAAATGGGTTGGGTTTTTAGCATTCCCGACTCAGGACACTACTAATATACGTTTGTTTTTCGAATCTGAGCTTTGGTTCAAAAGTAACACGTTCTGGTTGAATTGAGTTTTTCTGCAAATTCTAAGATATACTTGGGTGTAACTCCCCAGGAAAACATCAGATCACAAAATGGGTTGGTTTTTTAGCATTCCCGACTCAGGACACTACTAATATACGTTTGTTTTTCGGATCTGAGCTTTGGTTCAAAAGTAACACGTTCTGGTTGAATTGAGTTTTTCTGCAAATTCTAAGATATACTTGGGTGTAACTCCCCAGGGAAACATCAGATCACAAAATGGGTTGGTTTTTTAGCATTCCCGACTCAGGACACTACTAATATACGTTTGTTATTCGAATCTCAGCTTTGGTTCAAAAGTAACACGTTCTGGTTGAATTGAGTTTTTCTGCAAATTCTAAGATATACTTGGGTGTAACTCCCCAGGGAAACATCAGATCACAAAATGGGTTGGTTTTTTAGCATTCCCGACTCAGGACACTACTAATATACCTTTGTTTTTCGAATCTGAGCTTTGGTTCAAAAGTAACCCGTTGTGGTTGAATTGAGTTTTTCTGCAAATTCTAAGATATACTTGGGTGTAACTCCCCAGGGAAACATCAGATCACAAAATGGGTTGGGTTTTTAGCATTCCCGACTCAGGACACTACTAATATACGTTTGTTTTTCGAATCTGAGCTTTGGTTCAAAAGTAACACGTTCTGGTTGAATTGAGTTTTTCTGCAAATTCTAAGATATACTTGGGTGTAACTCCCCAGGGAAACATCAGATCACAAAATGGGTTGGGTTTTTAGCATTCCCGACTCAGGACACTACTAATATACGTTTGTTTTTCGAATCTGAGCTTTGGTTCAAAAGTAACACGTTCTGGTTGAATTGAGTTTTTCTGCAAATTCTAAGATATACTTGGGTGTAACTCCCCAGGAAAACATCAGATCACAAAATGGGTTGGTTTTTTAGCATTCCCGACTCAGGACACTACTAATATACGTTTGTTTTTCGGATCTGAGCTTTGGTTCAAAAGTAACACGTTCTGGTTGAATTGAGTTTTTCTGCAAATTCTAAGATATACTTGGGTTTAACTCCCCAGGGAAACATCAGATCACAAAATGGGTTGGTTTTTTAGCATTCCCGACTCAGGACACTACTAATATACGTTTGTTATTCGAATCTCAGCTTTGGTTCAAAAGTAAAACGTTCTGGTTGAATTGAGTTTTTCTGCAAATTCTAAGATATACTTGGGAGTAACTCCCCAGGGAAACATCAGATCACAAAATGGGTTGGGTTTTTAGCATTCCCGACTCAGGACACTACTAATATACGTTTGTTTTTCGAATCTGAGCTTTGGTTCAAAAGTAACACGTTCTGGTTGAATTGAGTTTTTCTGCAAATTCTAAGATATACTTGGGTGTAACTCCCCAGGAAAACATCAGATCACAAAATGGGTTGGTTTTTTAGCATTCCCGACTCAGGACACTACTAATATACGTTTGTTTTTCGGATCTGAGCTTTGGTTCAAAAGTAACACGTTCTGGTTGAATTGAGTTTTTCTGCAAATTCTAAGATATACTTGGGTGTAACTCCCCAGGGAAACATCAGATCACAAAATGGGTTGGTTTTTTAGCATTCCCGACTCAGGACACTACTAATATACGTTTGTTATTCGAATCTCAGCTTTGGTTCAAAAGTAACACGTTCTGGTTGAATTGAGTTTTTCTGCAAATTCTAAGATATACTTGGGTGTAACTCCCCAGGGAAACATCAGATCACAAAATGGGTTGGTTTTTTAGCATTCCCGACTCAGGACACTACTAATATACCTTTGTTTTTCGAATCTGAGCTTTGGTTCAAAAGTAACCCGTTGTGGTTGAATTGAGTTTTTCTGCAAATTCTAAGATATACTTGGGTGTAACTCCCCAGGGAAACATCAGATCACAAAATGGGTTGGGTTTTTAGCATTCCCGACTCAGGACACTACTAATATACGTTTGTTTTTCGAATCTGAGCTTTGGTTCAAAAGTAACACGTTCTGGTTGAATTGAGTTTTTCTGCAAATTCTAAGATATACTTGGGTGTAACTCCCCAGGGAAACATCAGATCACAAAATGGGTTGGGTTTTTAGCATTCCCGACTCAGGACACTACTAATATACGTTTGTTTTTCGAATCTGAGCTTTGGTTCAAAAGTAACACGTTCTGGTTGAATTGAGTTTTTCTGCAAATTCTAAGATATACTTGGGTGTAACTCCCCAGGAAAACATCAGATCACAAAATGGGTTGGTTTTTTAGCATTCCCGACTCAGGACACTACTAATATACGTTTGTTTTTCGGATCTGAGCTTTGGTTCAAAAGTAACACGTTCTGGTTGAATTGAGTTTTTCTGCAAATTCTAAGATATACTTGGGTTTAACTCCCCAGGGAAACATCAGATCACAAAATGGGTTGGTTTTTTAGCATTCCCGACTCAGGACACTACTAATATACGTTTGTTATTCGAATCTCAGCTTTGGTTCAAAAGTAAAACGTTCTGGTTGAATTGAGTTTTTCTGCAAATTCTAAGATATACTTGGGTGTAACTCCCCAGGGAAACATCAGATCACAAAATGGGTTGGTTTTTTAGCATTCCCGACTCAGGACACTACTAATATACCTTTGTTTTTCGAATCTGAGCTTTGGTTCAAAAGTAACCCGTTGTGGTTGAATTGAGTTTTTCTGCAAATTCTAAGATATACTTGGGTGTAACTCCCCAGGGAAACATCAGATCACAAAATGGGTTGGGTTTTTAGCATTCCCGACTCAGGACACTACTAATATACGTTTGTTTTTCGAATCTGAGCTTTGGTTCAAAAGTAACACGTTCTGGTTGAATTGAATTTTTCTGCAAATTCTAAGATATACTTGGGTGTAACTCCCCAGGGAAATATCAGATCACAAAATGGGTTGGTTTTTTAGCATTCTTGACTCAGGACACTACGAATATACGTTTGTTTTTCGAATCTGAGCTTTGGTTCAAAAGTAACACGTTCTGGTTGAATCAGTTTTTCTGCAAATTCTAAGATATACTTGGGTGTAACTCCCCAGGGAAACATCAGATCACAAAATGGGTTGGTTTTTTAGCATTCCCGACTCAGGACACTACTAATATACCTTTGTTTTTCGAATCTGAGCTTTGGTTCAAAAGTAACACGTTCTGGTTGAATTGAGTTTTTCTGCCAATTCTAAGATATACTTGGGTGTAACTCCCCAGGGAAACATCAGATCACAAAATGGGTTGGTTTTTTAGCATTCCCGACTCAGGACACTACTAATATACCTTTGTTTTTCGGATCTGAGCTTTGGTTCAAAACTAACACGTTCTAGTTCAATTGAGATTTTCTGCAAATTCTAAGATATACTTGGGAGTAACTCCCCAGGGAAACATCAGATCACAAAATGGGTTGGGTTTTTAGCATTCCCGACTCAGGACACTACTAATATACGTTTGTTTTTCGGATCTGAGCTTTGGTTCAAAAGTAACACGTTCTGGTTGAATTGAGTTTTTCTGCAAATTCTAAGATATACTTGGGTGTAACTCCCCAGGGAAACATCAGATCACAAAATGGGTTGGGTTTTTAGCATTCCCGACTCAGGACACTACTAATATACCTTTGTTTTTCGGATCTGAGCTTTGGTTCAAAACTAACACGTTCTGGTTGAATTGAGTTTTTCTGCAAATTCTAAGATATACTTGGGTGTAACTCCCCAGGGAAACATCAGATCACAAAATGGGTTGGTTTTTTAGCATTCCCGACTCAGGACACTACTAATATACGTTTGTTTTTCGAATCTGGGCTTTGGTTCAAAAGTAACACGTTCTGGTTGAATTGAGTTTTTCTGCAAATTCTAAGATATACTTTGGTGTAACTCCCCAGGGGAACATCAGATCACAAAATGGGTTGGTTTTTTAGCATTCCCGACTCAGGACACTACTAATATACGTTTGTTTTTCGAATCTGAGCTTTGGTTCAAAACTAACACGTTCTAGTTCAATTGAGATTTTCTGCAAATTCTAAGATATACTTGGGAGTAACTCCCCAGGGAAACATCAGATAACAAAATGGGTTGGGTTTTTAGCATTCCCGACTCAGGACACTACTAATATACGTTTGTTTTTCGAATCTGAGCTTTGGTTCAAAAGTAACACGTTCTGTTTGAATTGAGTTTTTCTGCAAATTCTAAGATATACTTGGGTGTAACTCCCCAGGGAAACATCAGATCACAAAATGGGTTGGTTTTTTAGCATTCCCGACTCAGGACACTACTAATATACGTTTGTTTTTCGGATCTGAGCTTTGGTTCAAAAGTAACACGTTCTGGTTGAATTGAGATTTTCTGCAAATTCTAAGATATACTTGGGTGTAACTCCCCAGGGAAACATCAGATCACAAAATGGGTTGGGTTTTTAGCATTCCCGACTCAGGACACTACTAATATACGTTTGTTTTTAGAATCTGAGCTTTGGTTCAAAAGTAACACGTTCTGGTTGAATTGAGATTTTCTGCAAATTCTAAGATATACTTGGGAGTAACTCCCCAGGGAAACATCAGATCACAAAATGGGTTGGGTTTTTAGCATTCCCGACTCAGGACACTACTAATATACGTTTGTTTTTCGAATCTGAGCTTTGGTTCAAAAGTAACACGTTCTGGTTGAATTGAGATTTTCTGCAAATTCTAAGATATACTTGGGAGTAACTCCCCAGGGAAACATCAGATCACAAAATGGGTTGGGTTTTTAGCATCCTCGACTCAGGACACTACTAATATACGTTTGTTTTTCGAATCTGAGCTTTGGTTCAAAAGTAACACGTTCTGGTTGAATTGAGTTTTTCTGCAAATTCTAAGATATACTTGGGTGTAACTCCCCAGGGAAACATCATATCACAAAATGGAGTGGTTTTTTAGCATTCCCGACTCAGGACACTACTAATATACGTTTGTTTTTCGGATCTGAGCTTTGGTTCAAAACTAACACGTTCTAGTTCAATTGAGATTTTCTGCAAATTCTAAGATATACTTGGGAGTAACTCCCCAGGGAAACATCAGATCACAAAATGGGTTGGTTTTTTAGCATTCCCAACTCAGGACACTACTAATATACGTTTGTTTTTCGGATCTGAGCTTTGGTTCAAAAGTAACACGTTCTGGTTGAATTGAGATTTTCTGCAAATTCTAAGATATACTTGGGAGTAACTCCCCAGGGAAACATCAGATCACAAAATGGGTTGGGTTTTTAGCATTCCCGACTCAGGACACTACTAATATACGTTTGTTTTTCGAATCTGAGCTTTGGTTCAAAAGTAACACGTTCTGGTTGAATTGAGATTTTCTGCAAATTCTAAGATATACTTGGGAGTAACTCCCCAGGGAAACATCAGATCACAAAATGGGTTGGTTTTTTAGCATTCCCGACTCAGGACACTACTAATATACGTTTGTTTTTCGAATCTGAGCTTTGGTTCAAAAGTAACACGTTCTGGTTGAATTGAGTTTTTCTGCAAATTCTAAGATATACTTGGGTGTAACTCCCCAGGGAAACATCAGATCACAAAATGGAGTGGTTTTTTAGCATTCCCGACTCAGGACACTACTAATATACGTTTGTTTTTTGGATCTGAGCTTTGGTTCAAAACTAACACGTTCTAGTTCAATTGAGATTTTCTGCAAATTCTAAGATATACTTGGGAGTAACTCCCCAGGGAAACATCAGATCACAAAATGGGTTGGTTTTTTAGCATTCCCGACTCAGGACACTACTAATATACATTTGTTTTTCGGATCTGAGCTTTGGTTCAAAACTAACACGTTCTAGTTCAATTGAGATTTTCTGCAAATTCTAAGATATACTTGGGAGTAACTCCCCAGGGAAACATCAGATCACAAAATGGGTTGGGTTTTTAGCATTCCCGACTCAGGACACTACTAATATACGTTTGTTTTTCGAATCTGAGCTTTGGTTCAAAAGTTACACGTTCTGGTTTAATTGAATTTTTCTGCAAATTCTAAGATATACTTGGGTGTAACTCCCCAGGGAAACATCAGATCACAAAATGGAGTGGTTTTTTAGCATTCCCGACTCAGGACACTACTAATATACGTTTGTTTTTTGGATCTGAGCTTTGGTTCAAAACTAACACGTTCTAGTTCAATTGAGATTTTCTGCAAATTCTAAAATATACTTTGGTGTAACTTCCCAGGGGAACATCAGATCACAAAATGGGTTGGTTTTTTAGCATTCTTGACTCAGGACACTACTAATATACGTTTGTTTTTCGAATCTGAGCTTTGGTTCAAAAGTAACACGTTCTGGTTGAATTGAGTTTTTCTGCAAATTCTAAGATATACTTGGGAGTAACTCCCCAGGGAAACATTAAATCACAAAATGGGTTGGTTTTTTAGCATTCCCGACTCAGGACACTACTAATATACGTTTGTTTTTTGGATCTGAGCTTTGGTTCAAAACTAACACGTTCTAGTTCAATTGAGATTTTCTGCAAATTCTAAGATATACTTTGGTGTAACTTCCCAGGGGAACATCAGATCACAAAATGGGTTGGTTTTTTAGCATTCTTGACTCAGGACACTACTAATATACGTTTGTTTTTCGAATCTGAGCTTTGGTTCAAAAGTAACACGTTCTGGTTGAATTGAGTTTTTCTGCAAATTCTAAGATATACTTGGGAGTAACTTCCCAGGGGAACATCAGATCACAAAATGGGTTGGTTTTTTAGCATTCTTGACTCAGGACACTACTAATATACGTTTGTTTTTCGAATCTGAGCTTTGGTTCAAAAGTAACACGTTCTGGTTGAATTGAGTTTTTCTGCAAATTCTAAGATATACTTGGGAGTAACTCCCCAGGGAAACATCAGATCACAAAATGGGTTGGTTTTTTAGCATTCCCGACTCAGGACACTACTAATATACGTTTGTTTTTCGAATCTGAGCTTTGGTTCAAAAGTAACACGTTCTGGTTGAATTGAGTTTTTCTGCAAATTCTAAGATATACTTGGGTGTAACTCCCCAGGGAAACATCAGATCACAAAATGGGTTGGTTTTTTAGCATTCCCGACTCAGGACACTACTAATATACATTTGTTTTTCGGATCTGAGCTTTGGTTCAAAAGTAACACGTTCTGGTTGAATTGAGATTTTCTGCAAATTCTAAGATATACTTGGGAGTAACTCCCCAGGGAAACATCAGATCACAAAATGGGTTGGGTTTTTAGCATTCCCAACTCAGGACACTACTAATATACGTTTGTTTTTCGAATCTGAGCTTTGGTTCAAAAGTAACACGTTCTGGTTGAATTGAGTTTTTCTGCAAATTCTAAGATATACTTGGGTGTAACTCCCCAGGGAAACATCAGATCACAAAATGGGTTGGTTTTTTAGCATTCCCGACTCAGGACACTACTAATATACGTTTGTTTTTCGGATCTGAGCTTTGGTTCAAAAGTAACACGTTCTGGTTGAATTGAGTTTTTCTGCAAATTCTAAGATATACTTGGGTGTAACTCCCCAGGGAAACATCAGATCACAAAATGGGTTGGTTTTTTAGCATTCCCGACTCAGGACACTACTAATATACATTTGTTTTTCGGATCTGAGCTTTGGTTCAAAAGTAACACGTTCTGGTTGAATTGAGATTTTCTGCAAATTCTAAGATATACTTGGGAGTAACTCCCCAGGGAAACATCAGATCACAAAATGGGTTGGGTTTTTAGCATTGCCGACTCAGGACACTACTAATATACGTTTGTTTTTCGGATCTGAGCTTTGGTTCAAAAGTAACACGTTCTGGTTGAATTGAGTTTTTCTGCAAATTCTAAGATATACTTGGGTGTAACTCCCCAGGGAAACATCAGATCACAAAATGGCTTGGTTTTTTAGCATTCCCGACTCAGGACACTACTAATATACCTTTGTTTTTCGAATCTGAGCTTTGGTTCAAAAGTAACACGTTCTGGTTGAATTGAGTTTTTCTGCAAATTCTAAGATATACTTGGGTGTAATTCCCCAGGGAAACATCAGATCACAAAATGGGTTGGTTTTTTAGCATTCCCGACTCAGGACACTACTAATATACGTTTGTTTTTCGGATCTGAGCTTTGGTTCAAAAGTAACACGTTCTGGTTGAATTGAGTTTTTCTGCAAATTCTAAGATATACTTGGGTGTAACTCCCCAGGGAAACATCAGATCACAAAATGGGTTGGTTTTTTAGCATTCCCGACTCAGGACACTACTAATATACATTTGTTTTTCGGATCTGAGCTTTGGTTCAAAAGTAACACGTTCTGGTTGAATTGAGATTTTCTGCAAATTCTAAGATATACTTGGGAGTAACTCCCCAGGGAAACATCAGATCACAAAATGGGTTGGGTTTTTAGCATTCCCGACTCAGGACACTACTAATATACGTTTGTTTTTCGAATCTGAGCTTTGGTTCAAAAGTAACACGTTCTGGTTGAATTGAGTTTTTCTGCAAATTCTAAGATATACTTGGGTGTAATTCCCCAGGGAAACATCAGATCACAAAATGGGTTGGTTTTTTAGCATTCCCGACTCAGGACACTACTAATATACGTTTGTTTTTCGGATCTGAGCTTTGGTTCAAAAGTAACACGTTCTGGTTGAATTGAGTTTTTCTGCAAATTCTAAGATATACTTGGGTGTAACTCCCCAGGGAAACATCAGATCACAAAATGGGTTGGTTTTTTAGCATTCCCGACTCAGGACACTACTAATATACATTTGTTTTTCGGATCTGAGCTTTGGTTCAAAAGTAACACGTTCTGGTTGAATTGAGATTTTCTGCAAATTCTAAGATATACTTGGGAGTAACTCCCCAGGGAAACATCAGATCACAAAATGGGTTGGGTTTTTAGCATTCCCGACTCAGGACACTACTAATATACGTTTGTTTTTCGAATCTGAGCTTTGGTTCAAAAGTAACACGTTCTGGTTGAATTGAGTTTTTCTGCAAATTCTAAGATATACTTGGGTGTAATTCCCCAGGGAAACATCAGATCACAAAATGGGTTGGTTTTTTAGCATTCCTGACTCAGGACACTACTAATATACGTTTGTTTTTCGGATCTGAGCTTTGGTTCAAAAGTAACACGTTCTGGTTGAATTGAGTTTTTCTGCAAATTCTAAGATATACTTGGGTGTAACTCCCCAGGGAAACATCAGATCACAAAATGGGTTGGTTTTTTAGCATTCCCGACTCAGGACACTACTAATATACGTTTGTTTTTCGGATCTGAGCTTTGGTTCAAAAGTAACACGTTCTGGTTGAATTGAGATTTTCTGCAAATTCTAAGATATACTTGGGAGTAACTCCCCAGGGAAACATCAGATCACAAAATGGGTTGGGTTTTTAGCATTCCCGACTCAGGACACTACTAATATACGTTTGTTTTTCGGATCTGAGCTTTGGTTCAAAAGTAACACGTTCTGGTTGATTTGAGATTTTCTGCAAATTCTAAGATATACTTGGGAGTAACTCCCCAGGGAAACATCAGATCACAAAATGGGTTGGGTTTTTAGCATTCCCGACTCAGGACACTACTAATATACGTTTGTTTTTCGAATCTGAGCTTTGGTTCAAAAGTAACACGTTCTGGTTGAATTGAGTTTTTCTGCAAATTCTAAGATATACTTGGGTGTAATTCCCCAGGGAAACATCAGATCACAAAATGGGTTGGTTTTTTAGCATTCCCGACTCAGGACACTACTAATATACGTTTGTTTTTCGGATCTGAGCTTTGGTTCAAAAGTAACACGTTCTGGTTGAATTGAGTTTTTCTGCAAATTCTAAGATATACTTGGGTGTAACTCCCCAGGGAAACATCAGATCACAAAATGGGTTGGTTTTTTAGCATTCCCAACTCAGGACACTACTAATATACATTTGTTTTTCGGATCTGAGCTTTGGTTCAAAAGTAACACGTTCTGGTTGAATTGAGATTTTCTGCAAATTCTAAGATATACTTGGGAGTAACTCCCCAGGGAAACATCAGATCACAAAATGGGTTGGGTTTTTAGCATTCCCGACTCAGGACACTACTAATATACGTTTGTTTTTCGAATCTGAGCTTTGGTTCAAAAGTAACACGTTCTGGTTGAATTGAGTTTTTCTGCAAATTCTAAGATATACTTGGGTGTAATTCCCCAGGGAAACATCAGATCACAAAATGGGTTGGTTTTTTAGCATTCCCGACTCAGGACACTACTAATATACGTTTGTTTTTCGGATCTGAGCTTTGGTTCAAAAGTAACACGTTCTGGTTGAATTGAGATTTTCTGCAAATTCTAAGATATACTTGGGAGTAACTCCCCAGGGAAACATCAGATCACAAAATGGGTTGGGTTTTTAGCATTCCCGACTCAGGACACTACTAATATACGTTTGTTTTTCTGATCTGAGCTTTGGTTCAAAAGTAACACGTTCTGGTTGAATTGAGTTTTTCTGCAAATTCTAAGATATACTTGGGTGTAACTCCCCAGGGAAACATCAGATCACAAAATGGGTTGGGTTTTTAGCATTCCCGACTCAGGACACTACTAATATACATTTGTTTTTCGGATCTGAGCTTTGGTTCAAAAGTAACACGTTCTGGTTGAATTGAGATTTTCTGCAAATTCTAAGATATACTTGGGAGTAACTCCCCAGGGAAACATCAGATCACAAAATGGGTTGGGTTTTTAGCATTCCCGACTCAGGACACTACTAATATACCTTTGTTTTTCGAATCTGAGCTTTGGTTCAAAAGTAACAAGTTCTGGTTGAATTGAGTTTTTCTGCAAATTCTAAGATATACTTGGGTGTAACTCCCCAGGGAAACATCAGATCACAAAATGGGTTGGTTTTTTAGCATTCCCAACTCAGGACACTACTAATATACATTTGTTTTTCGGATCTGAGCTTTGGTTCAAAAGTAACACGTTCTGGTTGAATTGAGATTTTCTGCAAATTCTAAGATATACTTGGGAGTAACTCCCCAGGGAAACATCAGATCACAAAATGGGTTGGGTTTTTAGCATTCCCGACTCAGGACACTACTAATATACGTTTGTTTTTCGAATCTGAGCTTTGGTTCAAAAGTAACACGTTCTGGTTGAATTGAGTTTTTCTGCAAATTCTAAGATATACTTGGGTGTAATTCCCCAGGGAAACATCAGATCACAAAATGGGTTGGTTTTTTAGCATTCCCGACTCAGGACACTACTAATATACGTTTGTTTTTCGGATCTGAGCTTTGGTTCAAAAGTAACACGTTCTGGTTGAATTGAGTTTTTCTGCAAATTCTAAGATATACTTGGGTGTAACTCCCCAGGGAAACATCAGATCACAAAATGGGTTGGTTTTTTAGCATTCCCGACTCAGGACACTACTAATATACATTTGTTTTTCGGATCTGAGCTTTGGTTCAAAAGTAACACGTTCTGGTTGAATTGAGATTTTCTGCAAATTCTAAGATATACTTGGGAGTAACTCCCCAGGGAAACATCAGATCACAAAATGGGTTGGGTTTTTAGCATTCCCGACTCAGGACACTACTAATATACGTTTGTTTTTCGAATCTGAGCTTTGGTTCAAAAGTAACACGTTCTGGTTGAATTGAGTTTTTCTGCAAATTCTAAGATATACTTGGGTGTAATTCCCCAGGGAAACATCAGATCACAAAATGGGTTGGTTTTTTAGCATTCCTGACTCAGGACACTACTAATATACGTTTGTTTTTCGGATCTGAGCTTTGGTTCAAAAGTAACACGTTCTGGTTGAATTGAGTTTTTCTGCAAATTCTAAGATATACTTGGGTGTAACTCCCCAGGGAAACATCAGATCACAAAATGGGTTGGTTTTTTAGCATTCCCGACTCAGGACACTACTAATATACGTTTGTTTTTCGGATCTGAGCTTTGGTTCAAAAGTAACACGTTCTGGTTGAATTGAGATTTTCTGCAAATTCTAAGATATACTTGGGAGTAACTCCCCAGGGAAACATCAGATCACAAAATGGGTTGGGTTTTTAGCATTCCCGACTCAGGACACTACTAATATACGTTTGTTTTTCGGATCTGAGCTTTGGTTCAAAAGTAACACGTTCTGGTTGATTTGAGATTTTCTGCAAATTCTAAGATATACTTGGGAGTAACTCCCCAGGGAAACATCAGATCACAAAATGGGTTGGGTTTTTAGCATTCCCGACTCAGGACACTACTAATATACGTTTGTTTTTCGAATCTGAGCTTTGGTTCAAAAGTAACACGTTCTGGTTGAATTGAGTTTTTCTGCAAATTCTAAGATATACTTGGGTGTAATTCCCCAGGGAAACATCAGATCACAAAATGGGTTGGTTTTTTAGCATTCCCGACTCAGGACACTACTAATATACGTTTGTTTTTCGGATCTGAGCTTTGGTTCAAAAGTAACACGTTCTGGTTGAATTGAGTTTTTCTGCAAATTCTAAGATATACTTGGGTGTAACTCCCCAGGGAAACATCAGATCACAAAATGGGTTGGTTTTTTAGCATTCCCAACTCAGGACACTACTAATATACATTTGTTTTTCGGATCTGAGCTTTGGTTCAAAAGTAACACGTTCTGGTTGAATTGAGATTTTCTGCAAATTCTAAGATATACTTGGGAGTAACTCCCCAGGGAAACATCAGATCACAAAATGGGTTGGGTTTTTAGCATTCCCGACTCAGGACACTACTAATATACGTTTGTTTTTCGAATCTGAGCTTTGGTTCAAAAGTAACACGTTCTGGTTGAATTGAGTTTTTCTGCAAATTCTAAGATATACTTGGGTGTAATTCCCCAGGGAAACATCAGATCACAAAATGGGTTGGTTTTTTAGCATTCCCGACTCAGGACACTACTAATATACGTTTGTTTTTCGGATCTGAGCTTTGGTTCAAAAGTAACACGTTCTGGTTGAATTGAGATTTTCTGCAAATTCTAAGATATACTTGGGTGTAACTCCCCAGGGAAACATCAGATCACAAAATGGGTTGGGTTTTTAGCATTCCCGACTCAGGACACTACTAATATACATTTGTTTTTCGGATCTGAGCTTTGGTTCAAAAGTAACACGTTCTGGTTGAATTGAGATTTTCTGCAAATTCTAAGATATACTTGGGAGTAACTCCCCAGGGAAACATCAGATCACAAAATGGGTTGGGTTTTTAGCATTCCCGACTCAGGACACTACTAATATACCTTTGTTTTTCGAATCTGAGCTTTGGTTCAAAAGTAACAAGTTCTGGTTGAATTGAGTTTTTCTGCAAATTCTAAGATATACTTGGGTGTAACTCCCCAGGGAAACATCAGATCACAAAATGGGTTGGTTTTTTAGCATTCCCAACTCAGGACACTACTAATATACATTTGTTTTTCGGATCTGAGCTTTGGTTCAAAAGTAACACGTTCTGGTTGAATTGAGATTTTCTGCAAATTCTAAGATATACTTGGGAGTAACTCCCCAGGGAAACATCAGATCACAAAATGGGTTGGGTTTTTAGCATTCCCGACTCAGGACACTACTAATATACGTTTGTTTTTCGAATCTGAGCTTTGGTTCAAAAGTAACACGTTCTGGTTGAATTGAGTTTTTCTGCAAATTCTAAGATATACTTGGGTGTAATTCCCCAGGGAAACATCAGATCACAAAATGGGTTGGTTTTTTAGCATTCCCGACTCAGGACACTACTAATATACGTTTGTTTTTCGGATCTGAGCTTTGGTTCAAAAGTAACACGTTCTGGTTGAATTGAGATTTTCTGCAAATTCTAAGATATACTTGGGAGTAACTCCCCAGGGAAACATCAGATCACAAAATGGGTTGGGTTTTTAGCATTCCCGACTCAGGACACTACTAATATACGTTTGTTTTTCGGATCTGAGCTTTGGTTCAAAAGTAACACGTTCTGGTTGAATTGAGTTTTTCTGCAAATTCTAAGATATACTTGGGTGTAACTCCCCAGGGAAACATCAGATCACAAAATGGGTTGGGTTTTTAGCATTCCCGACTCAGGACACTACTAATATACATTTGTTTTTCGGATCTGAGCTTTGGTTCAAAAGTAACACGTTCTGGTTGAATTGAGATTTTCTGCAAATTCTAAGATATACTTGGGAGTAACTCCCCAGGGAAACATCAGATCACAAAATGGGTTGGGTTTTTAGCATTCCCGACTCAGGACACTACTAATATACCTTTGTTTTTCGAATCTGAGCTTTGGTTCAAAAGTAACACGTTCTGGTTGAATTGAGTTTTTCTGCAAATTCTAAGATATACTTGGGTGTAATTCCCCAGGGAAACATCAGATCACAAAATGGGTTGGGTTTTTAGCATTCCCGACTCAGGACACTACTAATATACGTTTGTTTTTCGGATCTGAGCTTTGGTTCAAAAGTAACACGTTCTGGTTGAATTGAGTTTTTCTGCAAATTCTAAGATATACTTGGGTGTAACTCCCCAGGGAAACATCAGATCACAAAATGGGTTGGTTTTTTAGCATTCCCGACTCAGGACACTACTAATATACGTTTGTTTTTCGGATCTGAGCTTTGGTTCAAAAGTAACACGTTCTGGTTGAATTGAGATTTTCTGCAAATTCTAAGATATACTTGGGAGTAACTCCCCAGGGAAACATCAGATCACAAAATGGGTTGGGTTTTTAGCATTCCCGACTCAGGACACTACTAATATACATTTGTTTTTCGGATCTGAGCTTTGGTTCAAAAGTAACACGTTCTGGTTGAATTGAGATTTTCTGCAAATTCTAAGATATACTTGGGAGTAACTCCCCAGGGAAACATCAGATCACAAAATGGGTTGGGTTTTTAGCATTCCCGACTCAGGACACTACTAATATACATTTGTTTTTCGGATCTGAGCTTTGGTTCAAAAGTAACACGTTCTGGTTGAATTGAGATTTTCTGCAAATTCTAAGATATACTTGGGAGTAACTCCCCAGGGAAACATCAGATCACAAAATGGGTTGGGTTTTTAGCATTCCCGACTCAGGACACTACTAATATACATTTGTTTTTCGGATCTGAGCTTTGGTTCAAAAGTAACACGTTCTGGTTGAATTGAGATTTTCTGCAAATTCTAAGATATACTTGGGAGTAACTCCCCAGGGAAACATCAGATCACAAAATGGGTTGGGTTTTTAGCATTCCCGACTCAGGACACTACTAATATACGTTTGTTTTTCGAATCTGAGCTTTGGTTCAAAAGTAACACGTTCTGGTTGAATTGAGTTTTTCTGCAAATTCTAAGATATACTTGGGTGTAACTCCCCAGGGAAACATCAGATCATAAAATGGAGTAGTTTTTTAGCATTCCCGACTCAGGACACTACTAATATACGTTTGTTTTTCGGATCTGAGCTTTGGTTCAAAAGTAACACGTTCTGGTTGAATTGAGTTTTTCTGCAAATTCTAAGATATACTTGGGTGTAACTCCCCAGGGAAACATCAGATCACAAAATGGGTTGGTTTTTTAGCATTCCCGACTCAGGACACTACTAATATACATTTGTTTTTCGGATCTGAGCTTTGGTTCAAAAGTAACACGTTCTGGTTGAATTGAGATTTTCTGCAAATTCTAAGATATACTTGGGAGTAACTCCCCAGGGAAACATCAGATCACAAAATGGGTTGGGTTTTTAGCATTCCCGACTCAGGACACTACTAATATACCTTTGTTTTTCGAATCTGAGCTTTGGTTCAAAAGTAACACGTTCTGGTTGAATTGAGTTTTTCTGCAAATTCTAAGATATACTTGGGTGTAACTCCCCAGGGAAACAACAGATCACAAAATGGGTTGGGTTTTTAGCATTCCCGACTCAGGACACTACTAATATACATTTGTTTTTCGGATCTGAGCTTTGGTTCAAAAGTAACACGTTCTGGTTGAATTGAGATTTTCTGCAAATTCTAAGATATACTTGGGAGTAACTCCCCAGGGAAACATCAGATCACAAAATGGGTTGGGTTTTTAGCATTCCCGACTCAGGACACTACTAATATACGTTTGTTTTTCGAATCTGAGCTTTGGTTCAAAAGTAACACGTTCTGGTTGAATTGAGATTTTCTGCAAATTCTAAGATATACTTGGGTGTAACTCCCCAGGGAAACATCAGATCATAAAATGGGTTGGGTTTTTAGCATTCCCGACTCAGGACACTACTAATATACGTTTGTTTTTCGGATCTGAGCTTTGGTTCAAAAGTAACACGTTCTGGTTGAATTGAGATTTTCTGCAAATTCTAAGATATACTTGGGAGTAACTCCCCAGGGAAACATCAGATCACAAAATGGGTTGGGTTTTTAGCATTCCCGACTCAGGACACTACTAATATACATTTGTTTTTCGGATCTGAGCTTTGGTTCAAAAGTAACACGTTCTGGTTGAATTGAGATTTTCTGCAAATTCTAAGATATACTTGGGAGTAACTCCCCAGGGAAACATCAGATCACAAAATGGGTTGGGTTTTTAGCATTCCCGACTCAGGACACTACTAATATACATTTGTTTTTCGGATCTGAGCTTTGGTTCAAAAGTAACACGTTCTGGTTGAATTGAAATTTTCTGCAAATTCTAAGATATACTTGGGAGTAACTCCCCAGGGAAACATCAGATCACAAAATGGGTTGGGTTTTTAGCATTCCCGACTCAGGACACTACTAATATACGTTTGTTTTTCGAATCTGAGCTTTGGTTCAAAAGTAACACGTTCTGGTTGAATTGAGTTTTTCTGCAAATTCTAAGATATACTTGGGTGTAACTCCCCAGGGAAACATCAGATCATAAAATAGAGTGGTTTTTTAGCATTCCCGACTCAGGACACTACTAATATACGTTTGTTTTTCGGATCTGAGCTTTGGTTCAAAAGTAACACGTTCTGGTTGAATTGAGTTTTTCTCCAAATTCTAAGATATACTTGGGTGTAACTCCCCAGGGAAACATCAGATCACAAAATGGGTTGGTTTTTTAGCATTCCCGACTCAGGACACTACTAATATACATTTGTTTTTCGGATCTGAGCTTTGGTTCAAAAGTAACACGTTCTGGTTGAATTGAGATTTTCTGCAAATTCTAAGATATACTTGGGAGTAACTCCCCAGGGAAACATCAGATCACAAAATGGGTTGGGTTTTTAGCATTCCCGACTCAGGACACTACTAATATACCTTTGTTTTTCGAATCTGAGCTTTGGTTCAAAAGTAACACGTTCTGGTTGAATTGAGTTTTTCTGCAAATTCTAAGATATACTTGGGTGTAACTCCCCAGGGAAACATCAGATCACAAAATGGGTTGGTTTTTTAGCATTCCCGACTCAGGACACTACTAATATACATTTGATTTTCGGATCTGAGCTTTGGTTCAAAAGTAACACGTTCTGGTTGAATTGAAATTTTCTGCAAATTCTAAGATATACTTGGGAGTAACTCCCCAGGGAAACATCAGATCACAAAATGGGTTGGGTTTTTAGCATTCCCGACTCAGGACACTACTAATATACGTTTGTTTTTCGAATCTGAGCTTTGGTTCAAAAGTAACACGTTCTGGTTGAATTGAGTTTTTCTGCAAATTCTAAGATATACTTGGGTGTAACTCCCCAGGGAAACATCAGATCACAAAATGGGTTGGTTTTTTAGCATTCCCGACTCAGGACACTACTAATATACGTTTGTTTTTCGAATCTGAGCTTTGGTTCAAAAGTAACACGTTCTGGTTGAATTGAGTTTTTCTGCAAATTCTAAGATATACTTGGGTGTAACTCCCCAGGGAAACATCAGATCACAAAATGGGTTGGTTTTTTAGCATTCCCGACTCAGGACACTACTAATATACCTTTGTTTTTCGAATCTGAGCTTTGGTTCAAAAGTAACACGTTCTGGTTGAATTGAGTTTTTCTGCAAATTCTAAGATATACTTGGGTGTAATTCCCCAGGGAAACATCAGATCACAAAATGGGTTGGTTTTTTCGCATTCCCGACTCAGGACACTACTAATATACGTTTGATTTTCGGATCTGAGCTTTGGTTCAAAACTAACACGTTCTAGTTCAATTGAGATTTTCTGCAAATTCTAAGATATACTTGGGAGTAACACCCAGGGAAACATCAGATCACAAAATGGGTTGGTTTTTTAGCATTCCCGACTCAGGACACTACTAATATACGTTTGATTTTCGGATCTGAGCTTTGGTTCAAAACTAACACGTTCTAGTTCAATTGAGATTTTCTGCAAATTCTAAGATATACTTGGGTGTAACTCCCCAGGGAAACATCAGATCATAAAATAGAGTGGTTTTTTAGCATTCCCGACTCAGGACACTACTAATATACGTTTGTTTTTCGGATCTGAGCTTTGGTTCAAAAGTAACACGTTCTGGTTGAATTGAGTTTTTCTCCAAATTCTAAGATATACTTGGGTGTAACTCCCCAGGGAAACATCAGATCACAAAATGGGTTGGTTTTTTAGCATTCCCGACTCAGGACACTACTAATATACATTTGTTTTTCGGATCTGAGCTTTGGTTCAAAAGTAACACGTTCTGGTTGAATTGAGATTTTCTGCAAATTCTAAGATATACTTGGGAGTAACTCCCCAGGGAAACATCAGATCACAAAATGGGTTGGGTTTTTAGCATTCCCGACTCAGGACACTACTAATATACCTTTGTTTTTCGAATCTGAGCTTTGGTTCAAAAGTAACACGTTCTGGTTGAATTGAGTTTTTCTGCAAATTCTAAGATATACTTGGGTGTAACTCCCCAGGGAAACATCAGATCACAAAATGGGTTGGTTTTTTAGCATTCCCGACTCAGGACACTACTAATATACATTTGATTTTCGGATCTGAGCTTTGGTTCAAAAGTAACACGTTCTGGTTGAATTGAAATTTTCTGCAAATTCTAAGATATACTTGGGAGTAACTCCCCAGGGAAACATCAGATCACAAAATGGGTTGGGTTTTTAGCATTCCCGACTCAGGACACTACTAATATACGTTTGTTTTTCGAATCTGAGCTTTGGTTCAAAAGTAACACGTTCTGGTTGAATTGAGTTTTTCTGCAAATTCTAAGATATACTTGGGTGTAACTCCCCAGGGAAACATCAGATCACAAAATGGGTTGGTTTTTTAGCATTCCCGACTCAGGACACTACTAATATACGTTTGTTTTTCGAATCTGAGCTTTGGTTCAAAAGTAACACGTTCTGGTTGAATTGAGTTTTTCTGCAAATTCTAAGATATACTTGGGTGTAACTCCCCAGGGAAACATCAGATCACAAAATGGGTTGGTTTTTTAGCATTCCCGACTCAGGACACTACTAATATACCTTTGTTTTTCGAATCTGAGCTTTGGTTCAAAAGTAACACGTTCTGGTTGAATTGAGTTTTTCTGCAAATTCTAAGATATACTTGGGTGTAATTCCCCAGGGAAACATCAGATCACAAAATGGGTTGGTTTTTTAGCATTCCCGACTCAGGACACTACTAATATACGTTTGATTTTCGGATCTGAGCTTTGGTTCAAAACTAACACGTTCTAGTTCAATTGAGATTTTCTGCAAATTCTAAGATATACTTGGGAGTAACACCCAGGGAAACATCAGATCACAAAATGGGTTGGGTTTTTAGCATTCCCGACTCAGGACACTACTAATATACGTTTGTTTTTCGAATCTGAGCTTTGGTTCAAAAGTAACACGTTCTGGTTGAATTGAGTTTTTCTGCAAATTCTAAGATATACTTGGGTGTAACTCCCCAGGGAAACATCAGATCACAAAATGGGTTGGTTTTTTAGCATTCCCGACTCAGGACACTACTAATATACGTTTGTTTTTCGAATCTGAGCTTTGGTTCAAAAGTAACACGTTCTGGTTGAATTGAGTTTTTCTGCAAATTCTAAGATATACTTGGGAGTAACTCCCCAGGGAAACATCAGATCACAAAATGGGTTGGTTTTTTAGCATTCCCGACTCAGGACACTACTAATATACGTTTGTTTTCCGAATCTGAGCTTTGGTTCAAAAGTAACACGTTCTGGTTGAATTGAGTTTTTCTGCATATTCTAAGATATACTTGGGTGTAACTCCCCAGGGAAACATCAGATCACAAAATGGGTTGGTTTTTTAGCATTCCCGACTCAGGACACTACTAATATACCTTTGTTTTTCGAATCTGAGCTTTGGTTCAAAACTAACACGTTCTAGTTCAATTGAGATTTTCTGCAAATTCTAAGATATACTTGGGAGTAACTCCCCAGGGAAACATCAGATCACAAAATGGGTTGGGTTTTTAGCATTCCCGACTCAGGACACTACTAATATACCTTTGTTTTTCGAATCTGAGCTTTGGTTCAAAACTAACACGTTCTAGTTCAATTGAGATTTTCTGCAAATTCTAAGATATACTTGGGAGTAACTCCCCAGGGAAACATCAGATCACAAAATGGGTTGGGTTTTTAGCATTCCCGACTCAGGACACTACTAATATACGTTTGTTTTTCGGATCTGAGCTTTGGTTCAAAAGTAACACGTTCTGGTTGAATTGAGTTTTTCTGCAAATTCTAAGATATACTTGGGTGTAACTCCCCAGGGAAACATCAGATCACAAAATGGGTTGGTTTTTTAGCATTCCCGACTCAGGACACTACTAATATACCTTTGTTTTTCGAATCTGAGCTTTGGTTCAAAAGTAACACGTTCTGGTTGAATTGAGTTTTTCTGCAAATTCTAAGATATACTTGGGTGTAATTCCCCAGGGAAACATCAGATCACAAAATGGGTTGGTTTTTTAGCATTCCCGACTCAGGACACTACTAATATACCTTTGTTTTTCGAATCTGAGCTTTGGTTCAAAACTAACACGTTCTAGTTCAATTGAGATTTTCTGCAAATTCTAAGATATACTTGGGAGTAACTCCCCAGGGAAACATCAGATCACAAAATGGGTTGGGTTTTTAGCATTCCCGACTCAGGACACTACTAATATACGTTTGTTTTTCGGATCTGAGCTTTGGTTCAAAAGTAACACGTTCTGGTTGAATTGAGTTTTTCTGCAAATTCTAAGATATACTTGGGTGTAACTCCCCAGGGAAACATCAGATCACAAAATGGGTTGGTTTTTTAGCATTCCCGACTCAGGACACTACTAATATACCTTTGTTTTTCGAATCTGAGCTTTGGTTCAAAAGTAACACGTTCTGGTTGAATTGAGTTTTTCTGCAAATTCTAAGATATACTTGGGTGTAACTCCCCAGGGAAACATCAGATCACAAAATGGGTTGGTTTTTTAGCATTCCCGACTCAGGACACTACTAATATACCTTTGTTTTTCGAATCTGAGCTTTGGTTCAAAAGTAACACGTTCTGGTTGAATTGAGTTTTTCTGCAAATTCTAAGATATACTTGGGTGTAATTCCCCAGGGAAACATCAGATCACAAAATGGGTTGGTTTTTTAGCATTCCCGACTCAGGACACTACTAATATACGTTTGTTTTTCGAATCTGAGCTTTGGTTCAAAAGTAACACGTTCTGGTTGAATTGAGTTTTTCTGCAAATTCTAAGATATACTTGGGTGTAACTCCCCAGGGAAACATCAGATCACAAAATGGGTTGGTTTTTTAGCATTCCCGACTCAGGACACTACTAATATACGTTTGTTTTTCGAATCTGAGCTTTGGTTCAAAAGTAACACGTTCTGGTTGAATTGAGTTTTTCTGCAAATTCTAAGATATACTTGGGAGTAACTCCCCAGGGAAACATCAGATCACAAAATGGGTTGGTTTTTTAGCATTCCCGACTCAGGACACTACTAATATACGTTTGTTTTCCGAATCTGAGCTTTGGTTCAAAAGTAACACGTTCTGGTTGAATTGAGTTTTTCTGCATATTCTAAGATATACTTGGGTGTAACTCCCCAGGGAAACATCAGATCACAAAATGGGTTGGGTTTTTAGCATTCCCGACTCAGGACACTACTAATATACCTTTGTTTTTCGAATCTGAGCTTTGGTTCAAAACTAACACGTTCTAGTTCAATTGAGATTTTCTGCAAATTCTAAGATATACTTGGGAGTAACTCCCCAGGGAAACATCAGATCACAAAATGGGTTGGGTTTTTAGCATTCCCGACTCAGGACACTACTAATATACCTTTGTTTTTCGAATCTGAGCTTTGGTTCAAAACTAACACGTTCTAGTTCAATTGAGATTTTCTGCAAATTCTAAGATATACTTGGGAGTAACTCCCCAGGGAAACATCAGATCACAAAATGGGTTGGTTTTTTAGCATTCCCGACTCAGGACACTACTAATATACGTTTGTTTTTCGAATCTGAGCTTTGGTTCAAAAGTAACACGTTCTGGTTGAATTGAGTTTTTCTGCAAATTCTAAGATATACTTGGGAGTAACTCCCCAGGGAAACATCAGATCACAAAATGGGTTGGTTTTTTAGCATTCCCGACTCAGGACACTACTAATATACGTTTGTTTTCCGAATCTGAGCTTTGGTTCAAAAGTAACACGTTCTAGTTCAATTGAGATTTTCTGCAAATTCTAAGATATACTTGGGAGTAACTCCCCAGGGAAACATCAGATCACAAAATGGGTTGGGTTTTTAGCATTCCCGACTCAGGACACTACTAATATACCTTTGTTTTTCGAATCTGAGCTTTGGTTCAAAACTAACACGTTCTAGTTCAATTGAGATTTTCTGCAAATTCTAAGATATACTTGGGAGTAACTCCCCAGGGAAACATCAGATCACAAAATGGGTTGGGTTTTTAGCATTCCCGACTCAGGACACTACTAATATACGTTTGTTTTTCGGATCTGAGCTTTGGTTCAAAAGTAACACGTTCTGGTTGAATTGAGTTTTTCTGCAAATTCTAAGATATACTTGGGTGTAACTCCCCAGGGAAACATCAGATCACAAAATGGGTTGGTTTTTTAGCATTCCCGACTCAGGACACTACTAATATACGTTTGTTTTTCGGATCTGAGCTTTGGTTCAAAAGTAACACGTTCTGGTTGAATTGAGTTTTTCTGCAAATTCTAAGATATACTTGGGTGTAACTCCCCAGGGAAACATCAGATCACAAAATGGGTTGGTTTTTTAGCATTCCCGACTCAGGACACTACTAATATACGTTTGTTTTTCGGATCTGAGCTTTGGTTCAAAAGTAACACGTTCTGGTTGAATTGAGATTTTCTGCAAATTCTAAGATATACTTGGGAGTAACTCCCCAGGGAAACATCAGATCACAAAATGGGTTGGGTTTTTAGCATTCCCGACTCAGGACACTACTAATATACGTTTGTTTTTCGGATCTGAGCTTTGGTTCAAAAGTAACACGTTCTGGTTGAATTGAGTTTTTCTGCAAATTCTAAGATATACTTGGGAGTAACTCCCCAGGGAAACATCAGATCACAAAATGGGTTGGGTTTTTAGCATTCCCGACTCAGGACACTACTAATATACGTTTGTTTTTCGGATCTGAGCTTTGGTTCAAAAGTAACACGTTCTGGTTGAATTGAGTTTTTCTGCAAATTCTAAGATATACTTGGGTGTAACTCCCCAGGGAAACATCAGATCACAAAATGGGTTGGTTTTTTAGCATTCCCGACTCAGGACACTACTAATATACATTTGTTTTTCGGATCTGAGCTTTGGTTCAAAAGTAACACGTTCTGGTTGAATTGAGATTTTCTGCAAATTCTAAGATATACTTGGGAGTAACTCCCCAGGGAAACATCAGATCACAAAATGGGTTGGGTTTTTAGCATTCCCGACTCAGGACACTACTAATATACCTTTGTTTTTCGAATCTGAGCTTTGGTTCAAAAGTAACACGTTCTGGTTGAATTGAGTTTTTCTGCAAATTCTAAGATATACTTGGGAGTAACTCCCCAGGGAAACATCAGATCACAAAATGGGTTGGGTTTTTAGCATTCCCGACTCAGGACACTACTAATATACGTTTGTTTTTCGAATCTGAGCTTTGGTTCAAAAGTAACACGTTCTGGTTGAATTGAGATTTTCTGCAAATTCTAAGATATACTTGGGAGTAACTCCCCAGGGAAACATCAGATCACAAAATGGGTTGGGTTTTTAGCATTCCCGACTCAGGACACTACTAATATACGTTTGTTTTTCGAATCTGAGCTTTGGTTCAAAAGTAACACGTTCTGGTTGAATTGAGATTTTCTGCAAATTCTAAGATATACTTGGGTGTAACTCCCCAGGGAAACATCAGATCACAAAATGGGTTGGGTTTTTAGCATTCCCGACTCAGGACACTACTAATATACGTTTGTTTTTCGAATCTGAGCTTTGGTTCAAAAGTAACACGTTCTGGTTGAATTGAGTTTTTCTGCAAATTCTAAGATATACTTGGGTGTAACTCCCCAGGGAAACATCGGATCACAAAATGGGTTGGTTTTTTAGCATTCCCGACTCAGGACACTACTAATATACGTTTGTTTTTCGAATCTGAGCTTTGGTTCAAAAGTAACACGTTCTGGTTGAATTGAGTTTTTCTGCAAATTCTAAGATATACTTGGGTGTAACTCCCCAGGGAAACATCAGATCACAAAATGGGTTGGTTTTTTAGCATTCCCGACTCAGGACACTACTAATATACCTTTGTTTTTCGAATCTGAGCTTTGGTTCAAAAGTAACACGTTCTGGTTGAATTGAGTTTTTCTGCAAATTCTAAGATATACTTGGGTGTAATTCCCCAGGGAAACATCAGATCACAAAATGGGTTGGTTTTTTAGCATTCCTGACTCAGGACACTACTAATATACGTTTGTTTTTCGAATCTGAGCTTTGGTTCAAAACTAACACGTTCTAGTTCAATTGAGATTTTCTGCAAATTCTAAGATATACTTGGGAGTAACTCCCCAGGGAAACATCAGATCACAAAATGGGTTGGGTTTTTAGCATTCCCGACTCAGGACACTACTAATATACGTTTGTTTTTCGAATCTGAGCTTTGGTTCAAAAGTAACACGTTCTGGTTGAATTGAGTTTTTCTGCAAATTCTAAGATATACTTGGGTGTAACTCCCCAGGGAAACATCAGATCACAAAATGGGTTGGTTTTTTAGCATTCCCGACTCAGGACACTACTAATATAGGTTTGTTTTTCGGATCTGAGCTTTGGTTCAAAAGTAACACGTTCTGGTTGAATTGAGTTTTTCTGCAAATTCTAAGATATACTTGGGTGTAACTCCCCAGGGAAACATCAGATCACAAAATGGGTTGGGTTTTTAGCATTCCCGACTCAGGACACTACTAATATACATTTGTTTTTCGGATCTGAGCTTTGGTTCAAAAGTAACACGTTCTGGTTGAATTGAGATTTTCTGCAAATTCTAAGATATACTTGGGAGTAACTCCCCAGGGAAACATCAGATCACAAAATGGGTTGGGTTTTTAGCATTCCCGACTCAGGACACTACTAATATACCTTTGTTTTTCGAATCTGAGCTTTGGTTCAAAAGTAACACGTTCTGGTTGAATTGAGTTTTTCTGCAAATTCTAAGATATACTTGGGAGTAACTCCCCAGGGAAACATCAGATCACAAAATGGGTTGGGTTTTTAGCATTCCCGACTCAGGACACTACTAATATACGTTTGTTTTTCGAATCTGAGCTTTGGTTCAAAAGTAACACGTTCTGGTTGAATTGAGTTTTTCTGCAAATTCTAAGATATACTTGGGTGTAACTCCCCAGGGAAACATCAGATCACAAAATGGGTTGGTTTTTTAGCATTCCCGACTCAGGACACTACTAATATACGTTTGTTTTTCGAATCTGAGCTTTGGTTCAAAAGTAACACGTTCTGGTTGAATTGAGTTTTTCTGCAAATTCTAAGATATACTTGGGTGTAACTCCCCAGGGAAACATCAGATCACAAAATGGGTTGGTTTTTTAGCATTCCCGACTCAGGACACTACTAATATACGTTTGTTTTTCGGATCTGAGCTTTGGTTCAAAAGTAACACGTTCTGGTTGAATTGAGTTTTTCTGCAAATTCTAAGATATACTTGGGTGTAACTCCCCAGGGAAACATCAGATCACAAAATGGGTTGGTTTTTTAGCATTCCCGACTCAGGACACTACTAATATACATTTGTTTTTCGGATCTGAGCTTTGGTTCAAAAGTAACACGTTCTGGTTGAATTGAGATTTTCTGCAAATTCTAAGATATACTTGGGAGTAACTCCCCAGGGAAACATCAGATCACAAAATGGGTTGGGTTTTTAGCATTCCCGACTCAGGACACTACTAATATACCTTTGTTTTTCGAATCTGAGCTTTGGTTCAAAAGTAACACGTTCTGGTTGAATTGAGTTTTTCTGCAAATTCTAAGATATACTTGGGAGTAACTCCCCAGGGAAACATCAGATCACAAAATGGGTTGGGTTTTTAGCATTCCCGACTCAGGACACTACTAATATACGTTTGTTTTTCGAATCTGAGCTTTGGTTCAAAAGTAACACGTTCTGGTTGAATTGAGTTTTTCTGCAAATTCTAAGATATACTTGGGTGTAACTCCCCAGGGAAACATCAGATCACAAAATGGGTTGGTTTTTTAGCATTCCCGACTCAGGACACTACTAATATACGTTTGTTTTTCGAATCTGAGCTTTGGTTCAAAAGTAACACGTTCTGGTTGAATTGAGTTTTTCTGCAAATTCTAAGATATACTTGGGTGTAACTCCCCAGGGAAACATCAGATCACAAAATGGGTTGGTTTTTTAGCATTCCCGACTCAGGACACTACTAATATACCTTTGTTTTTCGAATCTGAGCTTTGGTTCAAAAGTAACACGTTCTGGTTGAATTGAGTTTTTCTGCAAATTCTAAGATATACTTGGGTGTAATTCCCCAGGGAAACATCAGATCACAAAATGGGTTGGTTTTTTAGCATTCCCGACTCAGGACACTACTAATATACGTTTGTTTTTCGAATCTGAGCTTTGGTTCAAAACTAACACGTTCTAGTTCAATTGAGATTTTCTGCAAATTCTAAGATATACTTGGGAGTAACTCCCCAGGGAAACATCAGATCACAAAATGGGTTGGGTTTTTAGCATTCCCGACTCAGGACACTACTAATATACGTTTGTTTTTCGAATCTGAGCTTTGGTTCAAAAGTAACACGTTCTGGTTGAATTGAGTTTTTCTGCAAATTCTAAGATATACTTGGGTGTAACTCCCCAGGGAAACATCAGATCACAAAATGGGTTGGTTTTTTAGCATTCCCGACTCAGGACACTACTAATATACGTTTGTTTTTCGAATCTGAGCTTTGGTTCAAAAGTAACACGTTCTGGTTGAATTGAGTTTTTCTGCAAATTCTAAGATATACTTGGGTGTAACTCCCCAGGGAAACATCAGATCACAAAATGGGTTGGTTTTTTAGCATTCCCGACTCAGGACACTACTAATATACGTTTGTTTTTCGGATCTGAGCTTTGGTTCAAAAGTAACACGTTCTGGTTGAATTGAGTTTTTCTGCAAATTCTAAGATATACTTGGGTGTAACTCCCCAGGGAAACATCAGATCACAAAATGGGTTGGTTTTTTAGCATTCCCGACTCAGGACACTACTAATATACATTTGTTTTTCGGATCTGAGCTTTGGTTCAAAAGTAACACGTTCTGGTTGAATTGAGATTTTCTGCAAATTCTAAGATATACTTGGGAGTAACTCCCCAGGGAAACATCAGATCACAAAATGGGTTGGGTTTTTAGCATTCCCGACTCAGGACACTACTAATATACCTTTGTTTTTCGAATCTGAGCTTTGGTTCAAAAGTAACACGTTCTGGTTGAATTGAGTTTTTCTGCAAATTCTAAGATATACTTGGGAGTAACTCCCCAGGGAAACATCAGATCACAAAATGGGTTGGGTTTTTAGCATTCCCGACTCAGGACACTACTAATATACGTTTGTTTTTCGAATCTGAGCTTTGGTTCAAAAGTAACACGTTCTGGTTGAATTGAGTTTTTCTGCAAATTCTAAGATATACTTGGGTGTAACTCCCCAGGGAAACATCAGATCACAAAATGGGTTGGTTTTTTAGCATTCCCGACTCAGGACACTACTAATATACGTTTGTTTTTCGAATCTGAGCTTTGGTTCAAAAGTAACACGTTCTGGTTGAATTGAGTTTTTCTGCAAATTCTAAGATATACTTGGGTGTAACTCCCCAGGGAAACATCAGATCACAAAATGGGTTGGTTTTTTAGCATTCCCGACTCAGGACACTACTAATATACCTTTGTTTTTCGAATCTGAGCTTTGGTTCAAAAGTAACACGTTCTGGTTGAATTGAGTTTTTCTGCAAATTCTAAGATATACTTGGGTGTAATTCCCCAGGGAAACATCAGATCACAAAATGGGTTGGTTTTTTAGCATTCCCGACTCAGGACACTACTAATATACGTTTGTTTTTCGAATCTGAGCTTTGGTTCAAAACTAACACGTTCTAGTTCAATTGAGATTTTCTGCAAATTCTAAGATATACTTGGGAGTAACTCCCCAGGGAAACATCAGATCACAAAATGGGTTGGGTTTTTAGCATTCCCGACTCAGGACACTACTAATATACGTTTGTTTTTCGAATCTGAGCTTTGGTTCAAAAGTAACACGTTCTGGTTGAATTGAGTTTTTCTGCAAATTCTAAGATATACTTGGGTGTAACTCCCCAGGGAAACATCAGATCACAAAATGGGTTGGTTTTTTAGCATTCCCGACTCAGGACACTACTAATATACGTTTGTTTTTCGGATCTGAGCTTTGGTTCAAAAGTAACACGTTCTGGTTGAATTGAGTTTTTCTGCAAATTCTAAGATATACTTGGGTGTAACTCCCCAGGGAAACATCGGATCACAAAATGGGTTGGTTTTTTAGCATTCCCGACTCAGGACACTACTAATATACGTTTGTTTTTCGAATCTGAGCTTTGGTTCAAAAGTAACACGTTCTGGTTGAATTGAGTTTTTCTGCAAATTCTAAGATATACTTGGGTGTAACTCCCCAGGGAAACATCAGATCACAAAATGGGTTGGTTTTTTAGCATTCCCGACTCAGGACACTACTAATATACCTTTGTTTTTCGAATCTGAGCTTTGGTTCAAAAGTAACACGTTCTGGTTGAATTGAGTTTTTCTGCAAATTCTAAGATATACTTGGGTGTAATTCCCCAGGGAAACATCAGATCACAAAATGGGTTGGTTTTTTAGCATTCCCGACTCAGGACACTACTAATATACGTTTGTTTTTCGAATCTGAGCTTTGGTTCAAAACTAACACGTTCTAGTTCAATTGAGATTTTCTGCAAATTCTAAGATATACTTGGGAGTAACTCCCCAGGGAAACATCAGATCACAAAATGGGTTGGGTTTTTAGCATTCCCGACTCAGGACACTACTAATATACGTTTGTTTTTCGAATCTGAGCTTTGGTTCAAAAGTAACACGTTCTGGTTGAATTGAGTTTTTCTGCAAATTCTAAGATATACTTGGGTGTAACTCCCCAGGGAAACATCAGATCACAAAATGGGTTGGTTTTTTAGCATTCCCGACTCAGGACACTACTAATATACGTTTGTTTTTCGGATCTGAGCTTTGGTTCAAAAGTAACACGTTCTGGTTGAATTGAGTTTTTCTGCAAATTCTAAGATATACTTGGGTGTAACTCCCCAGGGAAACATCAGATCACAAAATGGGTTGGGTTTTTAGCATTCCCGACTCAGGACACTACTAATATACATTTGTTTTTCGGATCTGAGCTTTGGTTCAAAAGTAACACGTTCTGGTTGAATTGAGATTTTCTGCAAATTCTAAGATATACTTGGGAGTAACTCCCCAGGGAAACATCAGATCACAAAATGGGTTGGGTTTTTAGCATTCCCGACTCAGGACACTACTAATATACCTTTGTTTTTCGAATCTGAGCTTTGGTTCAAAAGTAACACGTTCTGGTTGAATTGAGTTTTTCTGCAAATTCTAAGATATACTTGGGAGTAACTCCCCAGGGAAACATCAGATCACAAAATGGGTTGGGTTTTTAGCATTCCCGACTCAGGACACTACTAATATACGTTTGTTTTTCGAATCTGAGCTTTGGTTCAAAAGTAACACGTTCTGGTTGAATTGAGTTTTTCTGCAAATTCTAAGATATACTTGGGTGTAACTCCCCAGGGAAACATCAGATCACAAAATGGGTTGGTTTTTTAGCATTCCCGACTCAGGACACTACTAATATACGTTTGTTTTTCGAATCTGAGCTTTGGTTCAAAAGTAACACGTTCTGGTTGAATTGAGTTTTTCTGCAAATTCTAAGATATACTTGGGTGTAACTCCCCAGGGAAACATCAGATCACAAAATGGGTTGGTTTTTTAGCATTCCCGACTCAGGACACTACTAATATACGTTTGTTTTTCGGATCTGAGCTTTGGTTCAAAAGTAACACGTTCTGGTTGAATTGAGTTTTTCTGCAAATTCTAAGATATACTTGGTGTAACTCCCCAGGGAAACATCAGATCACAAAATGGGTTGGTTTTTTAGCATTCCCGACTCAGGACACTACTAATATACATTTGTTTTTCGGATCTGAGCTTTGGTTGAAAAGTAACACGTTCTGGTTGAATTGAGATTTTCTGCAAATTCTAAGATATACTTGGGAGTAACTCCCCAGGGAAACATCAGATCACAAAATGGGTTGGGTTTTTAGCATTCCCGACTCAGGACACTACTAATATACCTTTGTTTTTCGAATCTGAGCTTTGGTTCAAAAGTAACACGTTCTGGTTGAATTGAGTTTTTCTGCAAATTCTAAGATATACTTGGGAGTAACTCCCCAGGGAAACATCAGATCACAAAATGGGTTGGGTTTTTAGCATTCCCGACTCAGGACACTACTAATATACGTTTGTTTTTCGAATCTGAGCTTTGGTTCAAAAGTAACACGTTCTGGTTGAATTGAGTTTTTCTGCAAATTCTAAGATATACTTGGGTGTAACTCCCCAGGGAAACATCAGATCACAAAATGGGTTGGTTTTTTAGCATTCCCGACTCAGGACACTACTAATATACGTTTGTTTTTCGAATCTGAGCTTTGGTTCAAAAGTAACACGTTCTGGTTGAATTGAGTTTTTCTGCAAATTCTAAGATATACTTGGGTGTAACTCCCCAGGGAAACATCAGATCACAAAATGGGTTGGTTTTTTAGCATTCCCGACTCAGGACACTACTAATATACCTTTGTTTTTCGAATCTG
Organism: Thamnophis sirtalis; assembly: GCF_051295495.1. NCBI lineage: Eukaryota > Metazoa > Chordata > Lepidosauria > Squamata > Natricidae > Thamnophis > Thamnophis sirtalis. The sequence goes on from NW_028261383.1 coordinate 124,875,219, forward strand.
AGCTTTGGTTCAAAAGTAACACGTTCTGGTTGAATTGAGTTTTTCTGCAAATTCTAAGATATACTTGGGTGTAACTCCCCAGGGAAACATCAGATCACAAAATGGGTTGGTTTTTTAGCATTCCCGACTCAGGACACTACTAATATACGTTTGTTTTTCGGATCTGAGCTTTGGTTCAAAAGTAACACGTTCTGGTTGAATTGAGTTTTTCTGCAAATTCTAAGATATACTTGGGAGTAACTCCCCAGGGAAACATCAGATCACAAAATGGGTTGGTTTTTTAGCATTCCCGACTCAGGACACTACTAATATACGTTTGTTTTTCGGATCTGAGCTTTGGTTCAAAAGTAACACGTTCTGGTTGAATTGAGATTTTCTGCAAATTCTAAGATATACTTGGGAGTAACTCCCCAGGGAAACATCAGATCACAAAATGGGTTGGGTTTTTAGCATTCCCGACTCAGGACACTACTAATATACGTTTGTTTTTCGAATCTGAGCTTTGGTTCAAAAGTAACACGTTCTGGTTGAATTGAGTTTTTCTGCAAATTCTAAGATATACTTGGGTGTAACTCCCCAGGGAAACATCAGATCACAAAATGGGTTGGTTTTTTAGCATTCCCGACTCAGGACACTACTAATATACATTTGATTTTCGGATCTGAGCTTTGGTTCAAAAGTAACACGTTCTGGTTGAATTGAGTTTTTCTGCAAATTCTAAGATATACTTGGGAGTAACTCCCCAGGGAAACATCAGATCACAAAATGGGTTGGTTTTTTAGCATTCCCGACTCAGGACACTACTAATATACGTTTGTTTTTCGAATCTGAGCTTTGGTTCAAAAGTAACACGTTCTGGTTGAATTGAGTTTTTCTGCAAATTCTAAGATATACTTGGGTGTAACTCCCCAGGGAAACATCAGATCACAAAATGGGTTGGTTTTTTAGCATTCCCGACTCAGGACACTACTAATATACGTTTGTTTTTCGAATCTGAGCTTTGGTTCAAAAGTAACACGTTCTGGTTGAATTGAGTTTTTCTGCAAATTCTAAGATATACTTGGGTGTAATTACCCAGGGAAACATCAGATCACAAAATGGGTTGGTTTTTTAGCATTCCCGACTCAGGACACTACTAATATACGTTTGTTTTTCGAATCTGAGCTTTGGTTCAAAAGTAACACGTTCTGGTTGAATTGAGTTTTTCTGCAAATTCTAAGATATACTTGGGTGTAATTACCCAGGGAAACATCAGATCACAAAATGGGTTGGTTTTTTAGCATTCCCGACTCAGGACACTACTAATATACGTTTGTTTTTCGGATCTGAGCTTTGGTTCAAAAGTAACACGTTCTGGTTGAATTGAGTTTTTCTGCAAATTCTAAGATATACTTGGGTGTAACTCCCCAGGGAAACATCAGATCACAAAATGGGTTGGTTTTTTAGCATTCCCGACTCAGGACACTACTAATATACGTTTGTTTTTCGGATCTGAGCTTTGGTTCAAAAGTAACACGTTCTGGTTGAATTGAGATTTTCTCAAATTCTAAGATATACTTGGGAGTAACTCCCCAGGGAAACACCAGATCACAAAATGGGTTGGGTTTTTAGCATTCCCGACTCAGGACACTACTAATATACGTTTGTTTTTCGGATCTGAGCTTTGGTTCAAAAGTAACACGTTCTGGTTGAATTGAGATTTTCTGCAAATTCTAAGATATACTTGGGAGTAACTCCCCAGGGAAACATCAGATCACAAAATGGGTTGGGTTTTTAGCATTCCCGACTCAGGACACTACTAATATACGTTTGTTTTTCGAATCTGAGCTTTGGTTCAAAAGTAACACGTTCTGGTTGAATTGAGTTTTTCTGCAAATTCTAAGATATACTTGGGTGTAACTCCCCAGGGAAACATCAGATCACAAAATGGGTTGGTTTTTTAGCATTCCCGACTCAGGACACTACTAATATACATTTGATTTTCGGATCTGAGCTTTGGTTCAAAAGTAACACGTTCTGGTTGAATTGAGTTTTTCTGCAAATTCTAAGATATACTTGGGAGTAACTCCCCAGGGAAACATCAGATCACAAAATGGGTTGGTTTTTTAGCATTCCCGACTCAGGACACTACTAATATACGTTTGTTTTTCGAATCTGAGCTTTGGTTCAAAAGTAACACGTTCTGGTTGAATTGAGTTTTTCTACAAATTCTAAGATATACTTGGGTGTAACTCCCCAGGGAAACATCAGATCACAAAATGGGTTGGTTTTTTAGCATTCCCGACTCAGGACACTACTAATATACGTTTGTTTTTCGAATCTGAGCTTTGGTTCAAAAGTAACACGTTCTGGTTGAATTGAGTTTTTCTGCAAATTCTAAGATATACTTGGGTGTAATTACCCAGGGAAACATCAGATCACAAAATGGGTTGGTTTTTTAGCATTCCCGACTCAGGACACTACTAATATACGTTTGTTTTTCGAATCTGAGCTTTGGTTCAAAAGTAACACGTTCTGGTTGAATTGAGTTTTTCTGCAAATTCTAAGATATACTTGGGTGTAATTACCCAGGGAAACATCAGATCACAAAATGGGTTGGTTTTTTAGCATTCCCGACTCAGGACACTACTAATATACGTTTGTTTTTCGGATCTGAGCTTTGGTTCAAAAGTAACACGTTCTGGTTGAATTGAGTTTTTCTGCAAATTCTAAGATATACTTGGGTGTAACTCCCCAGGGAAACATCAGATCACAAAATGGGTTGGTTTTTTAGCATTCCCGACTCAGGACACTACTAATATACGTTTGTTTTTCGGATCTGAGCTTTGGTTCAAAAGTAACACGTTCTGGTTGAATTGAGATTTTCTCAAATTCTAAGATATACTTGGGAGTAACTCCCCAGGGAAACACCAGATCACAAAATGGGTTGGGTTTTTAGCATTCCCGACTCAGGACACTACTAATATACGTTTGTTTTTCGGATCTGAGCTTTGGTTCAAAAGTAACACGTTCTGGTTGAATTGAGTTTTTCTGCAAATTCTAAGATATACTTGGGTGTAACTCCCCAGGGAAACATCAGATCACAAAATGGGTTGGGTTTTTAGCATTCCCGACTCAGGACACTACTAATATACGTTTGTTTTTCGAATCTGAGCTTTGGTTCAAAAGTAACACGTTCTGGTTGAATTGAGTTTTTCTGCAAATTCTAAGATATACTTGGGTGTAACTCCCCAGGGAAACATCAGATCACAAAATGGGTTGGTTTTTTAGCATTCCCGACTCAGGACACTACTAATATACGTTTGTTTTTCGAATCTGAGCTTTGGTTCAAAAGTAACACGTTCTGGTTGAATTGAGTTTTTCTGCAAATTCTAAGATATACTTGGGTGTAATTACCCAGGGAAACATCAGATCACAAAATGGGTTGGTTTTTTAGCATTCCCGACTCAGGACACTACTAATATACGTTTGTTTTTCGAATCTGAGCTTTGGTTCAAAAGTAACACGTTCTGGTTGAATTGAGTTTTTCTGCAAATTCTAAGATATACTTGGGTGTAATTACCCAGGGAAACATCAGATCACAAAATGGGTTGGTTTTTTAGCATTCCCGACTCAGGACACTACTAATATACGTTTGTTTTTCGAATCTGAGCTTTGGTTCAAAAGTAACACGTTCTGGTTGAATTGAGTTTTTCTGCAAATTCTAAGATATACTTGGGTGTAATTACCCAGGGAAACATCAGATCACAAAATGGGTTGGTTTTTTAGCATTCCCGACTCAGGACACTACTAATATACGTTTGTTTTTCGGATCTGAGCTTTGGTTCAAAAGTAACACGTTCTGGTTGAATTGAGTTTTTCTGCAAATTCTAAGATATACTTGGGTGTAACTCCCCAGGGAAACATCAGATCACAAAATGGGTTGGTTTTTTAGCATTCCCGACTCAGGACACTACTAATATACGTTTGTTTTTCGGATCTGAGCTTTGGTTCAAAAGTAACACGTTCTGGTTGAATTGAGATTTTCTCAAATTCTAAGATATACTTGGGAGTAACTCCCCAGGGAAACATCAGATCACAAAATGGGTTGGGTTTTTAGCATTCCCGACTCAGGACACTACTAATATACGTTTGTTTTTCGGATCTGAGCTTTGGTTCAAAAGTAACACGTTCTGGTTGAATTGAGTTTTTCTGCAAATTCTAAGATATACTTGGGTGTAATTACCCAGGGAAACATCAGATCACAAAATGGGTTGGTTTTTTAGCATTCCCGACTCAGGACACTACTAATATACGTTTGTTTTTCGGATCTGAGCTTTGGTTCAAAAGTAACACGTTCTGGTTGAATTGAGTTTTTCTGCAAATTCTAAGATATACTTGGGTGTAACTCCCCAGGGAAACATCAGATCACAAAATGGGTTGGTTTTTTAGCATTCCCGACTCAGGACACTACTAATATACGTTTGTTTTTCGGATCTGAGCTTTGGTTCAAAAGTAACACGTTCTGGTTGAATTGAGATTTTCTCAAATTCTAAGATATACTTGGGAGTAACTCCCCAGGGAAACACCAGATCACAAAATGGGTTGGGTTTTTAGCATTCCCGACTCAGGACACTACTAATATACGTTTGTTTTTCGGATCTGAGCTTTGGTTCAAAAGTAACACGTTCTGGTTGAATTGAGATTTTCTGCAAATTCTAAGATATACTTGGGAGTAACTCCCCAGGGAAACATCAGATCACAAAATGGGTTGGGTTTTTAGCATTCCCGACTCAGGACACTACTAATATACGTTTGTTTTTCGAATCTGAGCTTTGGTTCAAAAGTAACACGTTCTGGTTGAATTGAGTTTTTCTGCAAATTCTAAGATATACTTGGGTGTAACTCCCCAGGGAAACATCAGATCACAAAATGGGTTGGTTTTTTAGCATTCCCGACTCAGGACACTACTAATATACATTTGATTTTCGGATCTGAGCTTTGGTTCAAAAGTAACACGTTCTGGTTGAATTGAGTTTTTCTGCAAATTCTAAGATATACTTGGGAGTAACTCCCCAGGGAAACATCAGATCACAAAATGGGTTGGTTTTTTAGCATTCCCGACTCAGGACACTACTAATATACGTTTGTTTTTCGAATCTGAGCTTTGGTTCAAAAGTAACACGTTCTGGTTGAATTGAGTTTTTCTACAAATTCTAAGATAT